>NC_092256.1:25173800-25435984 GCF_036320965.1 Panulirus ornatus
CATTTACTCTTAACTTTCTTCTTCCACACACTTTACCAAACTCCGTCACCAGCTTCTGCAGTTTCTCACATGAATCCGCCACCAGCGCTGTATCATCAGCGAACAACAACTGACTCACTTCCTAAGCTCTCTCATCCCCAACAGACTTCATACTTGCCCCTCTTTCCAAAACTCTTGCATTTACCTCCCTAACAACCCCATCCATAAACAAATTAAACAACCATGGAGACATCACACACCCCTGCCGCAAACCTACATTCACTGAGAACCAATCACTTTCCTCTCTTCCTACACGTACACATGCCTTACATCCTCGATAAAAACTTTTCACTGCTTCTAACAACTTGCCTCCCACACCATATATTCTTAATACCTATATATACCTATATATATATATATATATATATATATATATATATATATATATATATATATATATATATTTTTTTTTTTTTTTATACCTCGTCGCTGTCTCCCGCGTTTGCGAGGTAGCGCAAGGAAACAGACGAAAGAAATGGCCCAACCCCCCCATACACATGTACATACACACGTCCACACACGCAAATATACATACCTACACAGCTTTCCATGGTTTACCCCGGACGCTTCACATGCCTTGATTCAATCCACTGACAGCACGTCAACCCCTGTATACCACATCGCTCCAATTCACTCTATTCCTTGCCCTCCTTTCACCCTCCTGCATGTTCAGGCCCCGATCACACAAAATCCTTTTCACTCCATCTTTCCACCTCCAATTTGGTCTCCCTCTTCTCCTCGTTCCCTCCACCTCCGACACATATATCCTCTTGGTCAATCTTTCCTCACTCATTCTCTCCATGTGCCCAAACCATTTCAAAACACCCTCTTCTGCTCTCTCAACCACGCTCTTTTTATTTCCACACATCTCTCTTACCCTTACGTTACTTACTCGATCAAACCACCTCACACCACACATTGTCCTCAAACATCTCATTTCCAGCACATCCATCCTCCTGCGAACAACTCTATCCATAGCCCACACCTCGCAACCATACAACATTGTTGGAACCACTATTCCTTCAAACATACCCATTTTTGCTTTCCGGGATAATGTTCTCGACTTCCACACATTTTTCAAGGCTCCCAAAATTTTCGCCCCCTCCCCCACCCTATGATCCACTTCCGCTTCCATGGATCCATCCGCTGACAGATCCACTCCCAGATATCTAAAACACTTCACTTCCTCCAGTTTTTCTCCATTCAAACTCACCTCCCAATTGACTTGACCCTCAACCCTACTGTACCTAATAACCTTGCTCTTATTCACATTTACTCTTAACTTTCTTCTTCCACACACTTTACCAAACTCCGTCACCAGCTTCTGCAGTTTCTCACATGAATCCGCCACCAGCGCTGTATCATCAGCGAACAACAACTGACTCACTTCCCAAGCTCTCTCATCCCCAACAGACTTCATACTTGCCCCTCTTTCCAAGACTCTTGCATTTACCTCCCTAACAACCCCATCCATAAACAAATTAAACATTCATTTCAAGCTAGAAGTTTCAGTTTTCTAAATTGTTTCTTACATTTTTCACATGTATATATATGTATGTGTGTGTGTGTGTGTATATGTGCGTGTGTGTGTGTATGTGTGTGTATGTGTATATATATATATGTATATTATCCCTGGGGATAGGGGTGAAAGAATACTTCCCACGCATTCCTCGCGTGTCGTAGAAAGCGACTAGAGAGGACGGGAGCGGGGGGCCAGAAATCCTCCCCTCCTTGTATCTTTTTAACTTTCTAAAATGGGAAACAGAAGAAGGAGTCACGCGGGGAGTGCTCATCCTCCTCGAAGGCTCAGATTGGGGTGCCTAAATGTGTGTGGATGTAACCAAGATGTGAAAAAAGGAGAGACAGGTAGTATGTTTGAGGAAAGGAACCTGGATGTTTTGGCTCTGAGGGAAACGAAGCTCAAGGGTAAAGGGGAAGAGTGGTTTGGGAATGTCTTGGCAGTAAAGTCAGGGGTTAGTGAGAGGACAAGAGCAAGGGAAGGAGTACCAGTACTCCTGAAACAGGAGTTGTGGAAGTATGTGATAGAATGTAAGAAAGTAAATTCTCGATTAATATGGGTAAAACTGAAAGTTGATGGAGAGAGATGGGTGATTATTGGTGCATATGCACCTGGGCATGAGAAGAAAGATCATGAGAGGCAAGTGTTTTGGGAGCAGCTGAATGAGTGTGTTAGTGGTTTTGATGCACAAGACCGGGTTATAGTGTTGGGTGATTTGAATGCAAAGGTGAGTAATGTGGCAGTTGAGGGAATAATTGGTATACATGGGGTGTTCAGTGTTGTAAATGGAAATGGTGAAGAGCTTGTAGATTTATGTGCTGAAAAAGGACTGATGATTGGGAATACCTGGTTTAAAAAGCGAGATATACATAAGTATACTTATGTAAGTAGGAGAGATGGCCAGAGAGCGTTATTGGATTACGTGTTAATTGATAGACGCACGAAAGAGAGACTTTTGGATGTTAATGTGCTGAGAGGTGCAACTGGAGGGATGTCTGATCATTATCTTGTGGAGGCTAAGGTGAAGATTTGTATGGGTTTTCAGAAAAGAAGAGTGAATGTTGGGGTGAAGAGGGTGGTGAGAGTAAGTGAGCTTGGGAAGGAGACTTGTGTGAGGAAGTACCAGGAGAGACTGAGTACAGAATGGAAAAAGGTGAGAACAATGGAAGTAAGGGGAGTGGGGGAGGAATGGCATGAGAAGAGTGGGAGGTGGGCAGATTAGAAAGGGTAGTGAGTGGTGGGATGAAGAAGTAAGAGTATTAGTGAAAGAGAAGAGAGAGGCATTTGGACGATTTTTGCAGGGAAAAAATGAAATTGAGTGGGAGACGTATAAAAGAAAGAGACAGGAGGTCAAGAGAAAGGTGCAAGAGGTGAAAAAGAGGGCAAATGAGAGTTGGGGTGAGAGTATCATTAAATTTTAGGGAGAATAAAAAGATGTTCTGGAAGGAGGTAAATAAAGTGCGTAAGACAAGGGAGCAAATGGGAACTTCAGTGAAGGGCGCAAATGGGGAGGTGATAACAAGTAGTGGTGATGTGAGAAGGAGATGGAGTGAGTATTTTGAAGGTTTGTTGAATGTGTTTGATGATAGAGTGGCAGATATAGGGTGTTTTGGTCGAGGTGGTGTGCAAAGTGCGAGGGTTAGGGAAAATGAGTTGGTAAACAGAGAAGAGGTAGTAAAAGCTCTGCGGAAGATGAAAGCCGGCAAGGCAGCAGGTTTGGATGGTATTGCAGTGGAATTTATTAAAAAAGGGGGTGACTGTATTGTTGACTGGTTGGTAAGGTTATTTAATGTATGTATGACTCATGGTGAGGTGCCTGAGGATTGGCGGAATGCGTGCATAGTGCCATTGTACAAAGGCAAAGGGGATAAGAGTGAGTGCTCAAATTACAGAGGTATAAGTTTGTTGAGTATTCCTGGCAAATCATATGGCAGGGTATTGATTGAGAGGGTGAAGGCATGTACAGAGCATCAGACTGGGGAAGAGCAGTGTGGTTTCAGAAGTGGTAGAGGATGTGTGGATCAGGTGTTTGCTTTGAAGAATGTATGTGAGAAATACTTAGAAAAGCAAATGGATTTGTATGTAGCATTTATGGATCTGGAGAAGGCATATGATAGAGTTGATAGAGAGGCTCTGTGGAAGGTATTAAGAATATATGGTGTGGGAGGCAAGTTGTTAGAAGCAGTGAAAAGTTTTTATCGAGGATGTAAGGCATGTGTACGTATAGGAAGAGAGGAAAGTGATTGGTTCTCAGTGAATGTAGGTTTGCGGCAGGGGTGTGTGATGTCTCCATGGTTGTTTAATTTGTTTATGGATGGGGTTGTTAGGGAGGTGAATGCAAGAGTTTTGGAAAGAGGGGCAAGTATGAAGTCTGTTGGGGATGAGAGAGCTTGGGAAGTGAGTCAGTTGTTGTTCGCTGATGATACAGCGCTGGTGGCTGATTCATGTGAGAAACTGCAGAAGCTGGTGACTGAGTTTGGTAAAGTGTGTGAAAGAAGAAAGTTAAGAGTAAATGTGAATAAGAGCAAGGTTATTAGGTACAGTGGGGTTGAGGGTCAATTCAATTGGGAGGTGAGTTTGAATGGAGAAAAACTGGAGGAAGTGAAGTGTTTTAGATATCTTGGAGTGGATCTGGCAGCGGATGGAACCATGGAAGCGGAAGTGGATCATAGGGTGGGGGAGGGGGCGAAAATTCTGGGAGCCTTGAAAAGTGTGTGGAAGTCAAGAACATTATCTCGGAAAGCAAAAATGGGTATGTTTGAAGGAATAGTGGTTCCAACAATGTTGTATGGTTGCGAAGCGTGGACTATGGATAGAGTTGTGCGCAGGAGGATGGATGTGCTGGAAATGAGATGTTTGAGGACAATGTGTGGTGTGAGGTGGTTTGATCGAGTAAGTAACGTAAGGGTAAGAGAGATGTGTGGAAATAAAAAGAGCGTGGTTGAGAGAGCAGAAGAGGGTGTTTTGAAATGGTTTGGTCACATGGAGAGAATGAGTGAGGAAAGATTGACCAAGAGGATATATGTGTCGGAGGTGGAGGGAACGAGGAGAAGAGGGAGACCAAATTGGAGGTGGAAAGATGGAGTGAAAAAGATTTTGTGTGATCGGGGCCTGAACATGCAGGAGGGTGAAAGGAGGGCAAAGAATAGAGTGAACTGGAGCGATGTGGTATACCGGGGTTGACGTGCTGTCAGTGGATTGAATCAAGGCATGTGTATGGGGGTGGGTTGGGCCATTTCTTTCGTCTGCTTCCTTGCGCTACCTCGCAAACGCGGGAGACAGCGGCAAAAAAAAAAAAAAAAAAAAAAAAAAAAAAAAAAAAAAAAAATTTCCAAAAGAAGGAACAGAGAAGGGGGCCTGGTGAGGATATTCCCTAAAAGGCCCAGTCCTCTGTTCTTAACGCTACCTCGCTAATGCGGGAAATGGCGAATAGTATGAAAGAAGAAAAGAATAATAATATATTATTTCATCTTTTTATTTATCTATTTTGCTTTGTTGCTGTCTCCCGCATTAGCAAGTTAGCACAATGAAACAGACGAAAGAAAGGCCCAACCCACCCACATACATATGTATATACATACATGTCCACACACGCAAATATACATACCTATACATCTCAACATATACATATATATACACACACAGACATATACATAAATACACATGTACATAATTCATACTGTCTGCCTTTATTCATTCCCATCGCCACCTCGCCACACATGAAATAACATCCCCCTCCCCCCACATGTGTGCAAGGTAGCGCTAGGAAAAGACAACAAAGGCAACATTCGTTCACACTCAGTCTCTAGCTGTCATGTAATAATGCACCGAAACCACAGCTCCCTTTCCACATCCAGGCCCCACACAACTTTCCGTGGTTTACCCCAAACGCTTCACATGCCCTGGTACAATCCAGTGACAGCACATCGACCCCGGTATACCACATCGTTCCAATTCACTCTATTCCTTGCACGCCTTTCACCCTCCTGCATGTTCAGGCCCCAATCACTCAAAATCTTTTTCACTCCATCTTTCCACCTCCAATATGGTCACCCACTTCTCCTCGTTCCCTCCACCTCCGACACATATATCCTCTTGGTCAATCTTTCCTCACTCATTCTCCCCATGTGACCAAACCATTTCAAAACACCCTCTTCTGCTCTCTCAATCACACTCTTTTTATTACCACACATCTCTCTTACCCTATTATTACTTACTCGATCAAACCACCTCACACCACATATTGTCCTCAACCATCTCATTTCCAGCACATCCACCCTCCTGTGCACAACTCTATCCATAGCCCATGCCTCGCAACCATATAACATTGTTGGAACCACTATTCCTTCAAACATAGCCATTTTTGCTTTCCAAGATAATGTTCTCGACTTCCACACATTTTTCAACACTCCCAGAACTTTCGCCCTCTCCCCCACCCCATGATTCACTTCCGCTTCCATGGTAACATCCGTTGCCAAATCCACTCCCAGATATCTAAAACACTTCGCTTCCTCCAGTTTTTCTCCATTTAAACTTACCTCCCAATTGACTTGGACCCTCAACCCTACTGTACCTAATAACCTTGCTCTTATTCACATTTACTCTTAACTTTCTTCCTTCACACACTTTACCAAACTCAGTCACCAGCTTCTGCAGTTTCTCACATGAATCAGCCACCAGCGCTGTATCATCAGCGCTGTATCATCATTCTAATGGGTACAATATTCCAAACTTAGCCACAATCACTCTAAGATTGTCCAGTGCTCAATGTTTCAAAAGTTAAATGCAAATGATCCATTCCTATACTTCTTTTGCTCTCTACAACTCTTGAGTCTACAACACTCAGATAGGAAGAAATGTTCAGTGGCTGAAGCTTTTGGTTTCATCAATACTTTACACATATGAGGTAATGTACAATACAGAAAAAGAGATACTTTACCTTAACAGCTCTGAGGAGTGACTCATTTTCATCTTGAGAAGCTGCAAGCTGAGACTTAACATTTGCCAATTGTTCTGCTGCTGCAGTTAGTTGTTTTCCTTGTTCTTTTAACTCTTTTGCCTTACTGTCAACTTTGTCCTGCAGTCTGTCTATTTCCCCTTGCAGTGCCTGAAAACAATGAAAGAAAATATGGATAAATACAAGCAGGTCTAGTAGCCTGGAAACCATATATCTAGCAAAGACTGAGCCCTATGATAAAGAGTAATTGCCAATGGGGTCAAAACAGTTTTCACCCTAAACAGTTGGTCTACTAAGGTCTCACTCTTTTTGAACATCTCAAGAATCATGAGAGTGGCTCATATCTGTTCATATGAGATGAAACAACCAAGCAACCCATCTAGGCCTAAGATGTCATTGGTATGGAAGCTCAAGTAGCACTTCCAGGCCACTAACCTAATTCACTTACTACCACAAAATCCACATCTTGCACCTAAAAAAAAAAGTGGTGAAGGATTTGTGGATCAGGTGTTAGCTTTGAAGAATGTGTGAGAGAAATACTTAGAAAAACAAATGCATCTGTATGTGGCATTTATGGATCTGGAGAAGGTATATGATAGAGTTAACAGAGATGCTCTGCGGAAGGTCTTTAGAATATATGGTATGGGAGGTAAGCTGCTAGAAGCAGTGAGAAATTTTAATGGGTGTACGGCATGTGTATGAGTAGGAAGACAGGAGAGTGACTGGTTCCCAGTGAAGGTTGGTATGCAGCAGTGGAGTGTGATGTCACCATGGCTGTTTAATTTGTTTATGGATGAGTTGGTTAGGGAGGTAAATGCAAGAGTTTTGGAGAGAGGAGCAAGTAAGAAGTCTGTTGAGATGAGAGGGCCAGGGAAGTGAGTCAATTGCTGTTCACCGATGATACGGCACTAGTGGCTGATTCAAGTGAGAAACTGCAAAAGTTGGTGACTGATTCTAGAAAAGTGTGTGAAAGGAGAGAGTTGAGAGTAAATGTGAATAAGAAAAAGTTATTAAGTTCAGTAGGGTTGAGGGACAAGTCGAATTGGGATGTAAGTTTGAATGAAGAAAAACTGGAGGAAGTGAAGTGTTTTAGATACCTGGGAGAGGACTTAGCAGTGGATGGAACCATGGAAGCAGAATTGAGTCACAGGGTGGGGGAGGCGGCGAAGGTTCTGGGAGCATTGAAGAATGTGTGGAAGGCAACGACGTTATCTCGGAGAGCAAAAATGGGTATGTTTGAAGGAATAGTGGTTCCAACAATGTTACATAGTTGCGAGGCATGGGCTATGGATAAGGTTGTGCGAAGGAGGGTGGATGTGTTGGAAATGAGATGTTTGAGGACAACATGTGGCGGGAGGCGGTTTGATCGAGTAAGTAATGAAAGGGTAAGAGAGATGTGTGGTAATAAAAAGAGTGTGGTTGAGACAGCCGAAGAGGATGTGTTGAAATGGTTTGGACATATGCAGAGAATGAGTGAGGAAAGATTGACAAAGAGGATATATGTGTCAGAGGTGGAGGGAACAAGGAGAAGCGGGAGACCAAACTGGAGGTGGAAAGATGAAGTGAAAAAGATTTTGAGCAATTGGGGCCAGAACATACAGGAGGATGAAAGGTGTGCAAGGAATAGAGTGAATTGGAACGTTGTGGTATACCGGGATCGATGTGCTGTCAATGGATTGAACCAGGGTGTGTAAAGCATCTGGGGCAAACCATGGAACGGTCTGTGGGGCTTGGATGTGGAAAGGGAGCTGTAGTTTCAGTGCTTAATACATGACAGATAGAGACTGAGTGTGAACAAATGTGGCCCTTTTTGTCTATTCCTGGCACTACCTGGCCAGGCAAATGATAAGAGTTGATAAGATGCTCTGTGGAAGGTATTAAGAATATATGGTGTGGGAGGCAAGTTGTTAGAAGCAGTGAAAAGTTTCTATCAAGGATGTAAAGCTTGTGTATGTGTAGGAAGAGAGGAAAGTGATTGGTTCTCAGTGAATGTAGGTTTGCAGCAGGGGTGTGTGATGTCTCCAGGGTTGTTTAATTTGTTTATGTAAGGGGTTTTTAGGGAGGTGAATGCAAAAGTTTTGTAAAGAGGGGCAAGTATGCAGTCTGTTATGGATGAGAGAGCTAAGGAAGTTAGTCAGTTGTTGTTCGCTGATGATACAGCACTGGTGGCTGATTCGGGTGAGAAACTGCAGAAGCTGGTGACGGAGTTTGGTAAAGTGTGTGGAAGAAGAAAGTTAAGAGTAAATGTGAATAAGAGCAAGGTTATTAGGTACAGTAGGGTTGAGGGTCAAGTCAATTGGGAGGTAAGTTTGAATGGAGAAAAACTGGAGGAAGTAAAGTGTTTTAGATATCTGGGAGTGGATTTGGCAGCGGATGGAACCATGGAAGCGGAAGTGGATCATAGGGTGGGGGAGGGGGTGAAACTTCTGGGAGCGTTGAAGAATGTGTGGAAGTCGAGAACGTTATCTTGGAAAGCAAAAATGGGTATGTTTGAAGATATAGTGGTTCCAACAATGATATATGGCTGCGAGGCATGGGCTATAGATAGAGCTGTGTGGAAGAGGGTGGATGTGCTGGAAATGAGATGTTTGAGGACAATATGTGGTGTGAGGTGGTTTGATTGAGTAAGTTATGAAAGGGGAAGAGAGATGTGTGGTAATAAAAAGAGTGTGGTTGAGAGAGCAGAAGAGGGTGTTCTGAAATGGTTTGGTCACATGGAGAGAATGAGGGAGGAAAGATTGACAAAGAGGATATATGTGTCAGAGGTGGAGGGAACGAGAAGTGGGAGACCAAATTGGAGGTGGAAAGATGGAGTGAAAAAGATTTTGAGCGATCGGGGCCTGAACATGCAGGTGGGTGAAAGGCATGCAAGGAAGAGAGTGAATTGGAACGATGTGGTATATTGAGGTCAACATGCTGCCAATGGATTGAACCAGGGCATGTGAAGCATCTGGGGTAAACCATGGAAAGTTCTGTGGGGCCTGGATGTGGAAAGGGACCTGTGGTTTTGGTGCATTATACATGACAGCTAGAGACTGAGTGTGAACGAAGTGTTTAATGTGGCCTTTGTTGTCTTTTCCTAGCGCTACCTCGCACAAATTTGGGGGGAGGGGGTTATTTCATGTGTGGCGGGGTGGCGACGGGAGTGAATAAGGGCAGACAGCATGAATTATGTACATGTGTATATATGTATATGTCTGTGTGTGTATATATATGTATGCGTTGAGATGTATAGGTATGTATATGTGTGTGTGTGTGGATGTGTATGTATATACATGAGTATGTGGGTGGGTTGGGCCATTCTTTCATCTGTTTCCTTGCGCTACCTCGCTTACGCGGGAGACAGTGACAAAGTATAATAGAAAAAAAAAAATGTATCATTTTCTACTATAGTGGTATACCTTGAGCCATGCAAGTGAGAGAGACAGTGCAGTTTTGGGGAAAGCAGGAGATGTGTAATGAATTTCTTACATTTCTATAAGAGTGAGTTCTGTCTCACACTAAGGCTGGGTGGACTGTTTGTACCTAAACTGCCAGACAGCATTTGATACTGTACCATATGAGACTGGGGGTCTCATTAAGAAACTAGACATCCAAGCAGGATTAAGTGGGAGATGGAGACCATCAACTGATCATAAATTATCTTAGTGGAGAGGTAAAAAGAATACATGTCAGAGGAGCCATTTCCAAACAGGTGGAGGTGGAGTGCTGCGGGGTTTTGTTTTGAGATAATCACTCTCCGTGATCTGTGTGAATGACTTGCCAGGAGGTATGGACTCCTTCCTGAATATATTTCCAAATGATGCAAAGATTTTAAAGGAAGTGAAAAGCAAGCAGGATTGTATCAATCTATAAGAAGACCTAGACAGATAGTATGATACATGGCTGGTGAAGCTCATCCTAAGTAAATGTACAGGAATGAGGATGGAACACAGAGAAAGAAAACCTTAATAAGAATACCATCTAGCAGAAAATAACCTTAAGGATTATGTGTGAGTGTGTAAAAGGGACCTGGGAGTTGAAACTGCTCCTAAACTGTTGCCGGAGTCCTGTACTAGGAGAATAGTAAAGGAGACAAACTGTCTGCTGGCAAATATTTGAACAGCTTTCACGTATATGGAAATATTCAGCAAGCTGTTCATATCTTAAAGTGCATTATCTAGTTTGGTAACTGCTCCTAATGAAACACACAGTGCTTATAGAAAAGGTCCAGAGGAAGGAAACAATGATTTGTACCAGATTTAAAAAAGTTTTTTGTACTTCTTTAAGATCTCTGATTATACTTGAGAAGTATATTGTAGTTCTGGACTAACATAAGTTGTGAATGGTTCGCTGAAATTTTCCTTATCCATTAAATGTGAGTCAAATGTCTGCCAGATAAAACAGCCCTGACAACATCACATACCCCAGTTGCAGTCCCACCTTCACCTGGATCCAATTGCCCTTCTCTCTAACTTTTTTTTTTTTTTTTGCTTTGTCGCTGTCTCCCACGTTTGCGAGGAAGCGCAAGGAAACAGACGAAAGAAATGGCCCAACCCACCCCCATACACATGTATATACATACGTCCACACACGCAAATATACATACCTACACAGCTTTCCATGGTTTACCCCAGACGCTTCACATGCCCTGATTCAATCCACTGACAGCACGTCAACCCCGGTATACCACATCGATCCAATTCACTCTATTCCTTGCCCTCCTTTCACCCTCCTGCATGTTCAGGCCCCGATCACTCATAATCTTTTTCACTCCATCTTTCCACCTCCAATTTGGTCTCCCACTTCTCCTCGTTCCCTCCACCTCCGACACATATATCCTCTTGGTCAATCCTTCCTCACCCATTCTCTCCATGTGACCAAACCACTTCAAAACACCCTCTTCTGCTCTCTCAACCACACTCTTTTTTATTTCCACACATCTCTCTTACCCTTACGTTACTTACTCGATCAAACCACCTCACACCACACATTGTCCTCAAACATCTCATTTCCAGCACATCCACCCTCCTGCGCACAACTCTATACATAGCCCACGCCTCGCAACCATACAACAATGTTGGATCCACTATTCCTTCAAACATACCCATTTTTGCTTTCCGAGATAATGTTCTCGACTTCCACACATTCTTCAACGCTCCCAGGATTTTCGCCCCCTCCCCCACCCTATGATCCACTTCCGCTTCCATGGTTCCATCTGCTGCCAGATCCACTCCCAGATATCTAAAACACTTTACTTCCTCCAGTTTTGCTCCATTCAAACTTACCTCCCAATTGACTTGACCCTCAACCCTACTGTACCTAATAACCTTGCTCTTATTCACATTTACTCTTAACTTTCTTCTTTCACACACTTTACCAAACTCAGTCACCAGCTTCTGCAGTTTCTCACATGAATCAGCCACCAGCGCTGTATCATCAGCGAACAACAACTGACTCACTTCCCAAGCTCTCTCATCCCCAACAGACTTCATACTTCCCCCTCTTTCCAAAACTCTTGCATTCACCTCCCTAACAACCCCATCCATAAACAAATTAAACAACCATGGAGACATCACACACCCCTGCCACAAACCTACATTCACTGAGAACCAATCACTTTCCTCTCTTCCTACACGTACACATGCCTTATATCCTCGACAAACACTTTTCACTGCTTCTAACAACTTGCCTCCCACACCATATATTCTTAATACCTTCCACAGAGCATCTCTATCAACTCTATCATATGCCTTCTCCAGATCCATAAATGCTACATACAAATTCATTTGCTTTTCTAAGTATTTCTCACATACATTCTTCAAAGCAAACACCTGATCCACACATCCTCTACCACTTCAGAAACCACACTGCTCTTCCCCAATCTGATGCTCTGTACATGCCTTCACCCTCTCAATCAATACCCTCCCATATAATTTACCAGGAATACTCAACAAACTTATACCTCTGTAATTTGAGCACTCACTCTTATCCCCTTTGCCTTTGTACAATGGCACTATGCACGCATTCCGCCAATCCTCAGGCACCTCACCATGAGTCATACATACATTAAATAACCTTACCAACCAGTCAATAATACAGTCACCCCCTTTTTTAATAAAGTCCACTGCAATACCATCTCTCTAACTACTTACTCATATTCCTTACTCGCTTGATAAATACTCCTCACTGCTTCTAATGGCTTTCCTCCCACACCATATTTTCATTACACCTTATGCATAGCATCTCAATCAATCCTATCATATGCTTTCTCCAGCTCCATAAAGGTCAAATAAATCTTTCTATTTGTTTAAATATCTGTCATACCCATTCTTCAAAGTAAACACCTGATCCCCACATCCAGAGCCACTCCTGACACCACACTGTTACTACCCAGTCTGATGCGCTTTGCATGACACCAACCTTTCAATTATCACTCTCTCCCATACAACTAACAAGGTACTTTGTCCCTCTTGTCTTTATACAATAGCACTATACAATTATTCCACCAATCCTCAGGTATCTCACCATAAAATGAAAATCCAAACTAACCAATCAACAACACTCACTCTCTTTTTCAGGAAATTCAACTGCACCACTATCTACTCCTGCTGCCTTGCTAAACTTCATCTTACCCACTACCTCTTTCCTTTTCACCCAAACACTCGCCAATACTCAATCACTTCACCTCCCCCCCAACCCAAGTATCCAACATCTGCCATCCTATTCTCTCTGTTCTTTTATACTTGTTTATTGTTTCCTGAGTTAGTGAGGTAAAGCCAATAACAGACAAAAGAATGGCCTCATTCATTTACATCCATTTTTGAGCTGTCGAGTACAATGCAACGAAACCAGAGCCCTCATCCACAACAAGGCCCAATGGACCTATTCATAGTTTTTCCTGACTGCTCCATATGACCTGGTTCAACCCATTAACAGGACATCATGTCCTATCTAACACACTGCTCCATTTTGAAACATCCCTTGCATGCCTCATACCTTCCTGCAAATTCAGGCCCCAAACTCTCAAAGCATCTTTCACTCCATTCTTCTGCTAATCTAAATACTGTAAATACAATGGAGAGAGGTAAGGAATGAGAGGAGGAAACAAATATGCAAATAATATGGAGTCTTACCTGAACATTCTTTGATACAGTCCTCATACTATCTTTAGGTCCAACATCTTTCTCTGTCGCCAACTTGTTGCGAGTTTCTTCCAATGAGTTTTGCTGTGCAGTGAGCTCTGCTACACGTTTCTTCAGCTTGATTGCTACACTTTTCAGCTAAAAGAAATACAGTTTTAACACAGAATTTTGTTCCTTGATTACAAGTGAAACTTAAGTAGGCATATAATCCTTGAACAACTAATTGAAATGCTCCAAGAGCTTCAATCTAATGTGGTGTCATTTCAAACTGGAATGCCACTTGACCAAAAGAAAAACAAAATCATACAAAATAAATGACAAACAGAGGCATGTCAGGTGAATTTCCAATGAGCTAAGAATTATTAAGGCCATCCTGCAAAATGACCCCTATGCCTTCAACTTCTGTAACCTTACAGAAACTTCTGGGCTTAACAATTAATTGTTTAAGTGATGTTACATAACACTGGGATACCAGTGACATGATATGAACCAGGTTAGAAGCATCCAGATTACAGTCAACTAAAATGCACATATAGTATTCAAATCATGCTTCTCTCATACATGCCAGCACAGCTTCCCTAAACATCTCCCATTCCTTAACCACTCCCCTTTTTTCGCTTACTTTCAAATTTTACCATTCTACACCCATCTTTCCTGGTATTTTCTTCGTACACATCCCTTTCCTAATATCACTTTCATCATTCTCTTTTCACTCATATAATTTCCTCTTTTCCAAAAAGTGCTACAAATCTTAACCCTTGCCTCCACCAGGTGATGAAGATACATCTCACTAGCTACCCCCTCAACAAATAACATCAAAAAGCCTCTCTTTTGCACACCAGTCAATTAGTATGCAATCCAATAACACCCTCTTACAATCTTTTCTACTCACTCATGTATACTTGTGATGTCCCAGTCACCAGTCCTTTTTCAGCACAAAACTTCAAAAGCTGTTAACCATTCCTATTCATCTTGAATACCACATATCCCCCAGTTATACCCTTGACTGAAACATGACAACTTTTGCATATAAATCACCTATAACTGATATCTGATCTCAGGTATCAAAACTGCTGACAAACTCACTCAGGTACTCACAAAGTATTTGCCTCTCATCATCTTCTTTCCTATGATCAGGTGTATATGCATTAAAAATAACCCTCTCTCTCAAGCTACTTTCATTTTCACCCACATCAGTCTTGAGCTCACTTCCTAAGTTAAACTCTTTCACTAATTCCTACAACTCTTGCTTCAGCAGCAGTGCTACCACTTCCTTAGCTTGTGCCCTCATACCGACCCCTAAGATATTCCCAAAATATGCACCCCCTTTACCCTTGAGCTTTGTTTCACTCACTTTTGCATTTAAATCCCCTACAACTGATGTCTGATCTCTGGCATCATAATGCTGACAAACTCCCTCAGCTGCTCACAAAGTATTTGCCTTTCATCATCTTCTTTCCTATGGCCAGGTGCATACGCATTAAAAATCACCCTCTCTCTCAAGCTAGTTTCATTTTCACCCACATCAGTCAAGAGCTCACTTCCTAAATTAAACCCTTTCACTTATTCCCATAACAGCAGTAGTGCTACCCCTTCCTTAGCTTTTGTCCTCATACCAACCCCAGATTCTACCCCTAAGATATTCCCAAAATATGCTCCACCCCCTTTACCCTTGAGCTTTGTTTCACTTAGAGCCAGAACATCCAGGTTCCTTTTCTCAAACATACTACCTGTATCTCCTTTCTCCTTATCTTAATTACAGCCACAAAATTCAGGCACCCCAACTTGAGCCTTTGAGGATGGTAAGCACTCCTCGCTTGGCTCTTTCAATTTCATGCTAAAAACTGAAATACAAGATGAGGAAGTTCCAACTCTTGCCCCTTTTTGTCACCATCTATGACACACAAGGAATAAGGAGGTAGAATTCATTCTTCCTTACCCCAAGTAAACTGTATTTTGCAGATACATTTTCTCAGCAATTCACTCCAATAGGTTCTTAACCATTGCATAAATCAATAATCATCAACAGATTTAGAAAATAGCTCTTAAATACCCTCACAACATTCAGTTCACAACCAACAAAATGGTATAATAAACTGCAATTTTGGAGGAGTTGAGTGAGTGTGTTTGCAGTTTTGATGCAAAGGATTGAATATTAGTGATGGGTTACTTGAATGCAAAAGTGGATAATATGGCAGCAGAGGCAATCATTGGAGGGAACAGCATACCCAGTGTTGTGACTGAGAAAGATGAACACCTTGTGGTGTGCTGAAAATGAACTAGTGACTGAGAATACCTAATTTAAAAAGGGGGACAGAATAGGCATATGGAGGTTAACAGAGGTGATGGCAAGCAGGCATTAATGAATTATGTACTAATTCATAGGGTGCAAAGTGGGACTACTGGTTGTGAATCTGCTGAGAAGGGCAAATGAAAAACAACTGTTTACTGAACCTACTCAAAAATTATTCCTTGACTACACTTTGAAGAAGTGTTGTGCAATCTAAGATAAAGCTTAGCAATTACTTAAATAGATTACTAAGGGTTGGATGCTTGCTGGAGTACATTATAATGGCAGAACAAAGCCAAAAATTGAGTTAATAACTTAGAAAAGCATGGATTATCACTGTTTTGCATTCAAACTTCAGTCAACTTATGTGATGCTATAGCAGGAATCTTAATGGCATAGGCATGCAGATTATGGATGCTTTCACAGGACAATGATAGGTTGTAACAGGATTTTCATGAAATTCCAGTATTCACACCACCATTTGCTATACAACAACTTATATTTCACTAGTTGCTTACCTTCATATATCTTTCCTCAAATGTGTCTTCTAGTTCTTTCATCCGTTGTGTATCTTCTGCACGGCTAATAGTACTTGTGCTCATGATCTCACTCTGGCCATCAAGGACAGGACTAGGATTCTCACGAATAGATGACAATTCGTTTTCTAATACTTGAATTGTCTGAAATATAAGAAACCTACATCTACATGGAGAAAGGAAAGTATTTCCATTGTGCAAAAATAGCCTAATAATGTATACATGATACATGAGGATCTTTTTTCTTTCATACTATTCGCCATTTCCCGCGTTAGCAAGGTAGCGTTAAGAACAGAGGACTGGGCCTCTGAGGGAATATCCTCACCTGGCCTCGTTCTCTGTTCCTTCTTTTGGAAAATCAAAAAAAAATGAGAGGGGAGGATTTCCAGCCCCCCGCTCCCTCCCCTTTTAGTCGCCTTCTACGACACGCAGGGAATACATGGGAAGTATTCTTTCTCCCCTATCCCCAGGGGGATACATGAGGATATAGCTTGAAAATCTGCTCGCCATATAAATAAGAAGTACAGTTTAATGTTTGAGGCTGTTTTCTTCTTAAAGCTTCTTGGGGGAATATACCACTGACTAAGGGAGTAAATAATTTCATTCTTTAAAATCCTTAAAGTACCACAATGTATAAAACATACCTACATACAAAAAATGCACATCAAATGAGGGAAGGAGTTGATGATGACACAAGGAAATAAGTTAATCATCTGTGGCAATTATTCAGTATAAATATTTGATATGGTAAACAGAGAAGAGGTAGTAAAAGCTTTGCGGAAGATGAAAGCCGGCAAGGCAGCAGGTTTGGATGGTATTGCAGTGGAATTTATTAAAAAAGGGGGTGACTGTATTATTGACTGGTTGGTAAGGTTATTTAATGTATGTATGACTCATGGTGAGGTGCCTGAGGATTGGCGGAATGCGTGCATAGTGCCATTGTACAAAGGCAAAGGGGATAAGAGTGAGTGCTCAAATTACAGAGGTATAAGTTTGTTGAGTATTCCTGGTAAACTATATGGGAGGTATTGATTGAGAGGGTGAAGGCATGTACAGAGCATCAGATTGGGGAAGAGCAGTGTGGTTTCAGAAGTGGTAGAGGATGTGTGGATCAGGTGTTTGCTTTGAAGAATGTATGTGAGAAATACTTAGAAAAGCAAATGGATTTGTATGTAGCATTTATGGATCTGGAGAAGGCATATGATAGAGTTGATAGAGATGCTCTGTGGAAGGTATTAAGAATATATGGTGTGGGAGGCAAGTTGTTAGAAGCAGTGAAAAGTTTTTATCGAGGATGTAAGGCATGTGTACGTATAGGAAGAGAGGAAAGTGATTGGTTCTCAGTGAATGTAGGTTTGCGGCAGGGGTGTGTGATGTCTTCATGGTTGTTTAATTTGTTTATGGATGGGGTTGTTACGGAGGTGAATGCAAGAGTTTTGGAAAGAGGGGCAAGTATGAAGTCTGTTGGGGATGAGAGAGCTTGGGAAGTGAGTCAGTTGTTGTTCGCTGATGATACAGCGCTGGTGGCTGATTCATGTGAGAAACTGCAGAAGCTGGTGACTGAGTTTGGTAAAGTGTGTGAAAGAAGAAAGTTAAGAGTAAATGTGAATAAGAGCAAGGTTATTAGGTACAGTAGGGTTGAGGGTCAAGTCAATTGGGAGGTGAGTTTGAATGGAGAAAAACTGGAGGAAGTAAAGTGTTTTAGATATCTGGGAGTGGATCTGGCAGCGGATGGAACCATGGAAGCGGAAGTGGATCATAGGATGGGGGAGGGGGCGAAAATTCTGGGAGCCTTGAAGAACGTGTGGAAGTCGAGAATATTATCTCGGAAAGCAAAAATGGGTATGTTTGAAGGAATAGTGGTTCTAACAATGTTGTATGGTTGCGAGGCGTGGGCTATGGATAGAGTGGTGCGCAGGAGGATGGATGTGCTGGAAATGAGATGTTTGAGGACAATGTGTGGTGTGAGGTGGTTTGATCGAGTAAGTAACGTAAGGGTAAGAGAGATGTGTGGAAATAAAAAGAGCGTGGTTGAGAGAGCAGAAGAGGGTGTTTTGAAATGGTTTGGGCACATGGAGAGAATGAGTGAGGAAAGATTGACCAAGAGGATATATGTGTCGGAGGTGGAGGGAACGAGGAGAAGAGGGAGACCAAATTGGAGGTGGAAGGATGGAGTGAAAAAGATTTTGTGTGATCGGGGCCTGAACATGCAGGAGGGTGAAAGGAGGGCAAGGAATAGAGTGAATTGGAGCGATGTGGTATACCGGGGTTGACATGCTGTCAGTGGATTGAATCAGGGCATGTGAAGCGTCTGGGGTAAACCATGGAAAGCTGTGTAGGTATGTATATTTGCATGTGTGGATGTATGTATATACATGTGTATGGGGGTGGGTTGGGCCATTTCTTTCATCTGTTTCCTTGCACTACCTCGCAAACGTGGGAGACAGCGACAAAGCAAAAAAAAAAAAAAAAAAAAAAAAAAGAAAATGAAGGTAGTGCTAAAGGAGGACCTCCATCCACAGAAGGAACATATGCACTCTCAGTTAGCTAAAATACTACACTTACTCAAGTTCTCTCCATTCAGTTTCCCATTCCAAATAATCTTTCTCTTTTCACCAAGAAACCTAAGCATGCATTCATTCACATTTACTTGCAACTTCCTCCTTTCACACTTTCCAAAACTCAGAGACCAACTTTCACAGTTTCTTGCTTGAATTTGTCACCAGCACCATATTATTCACAAACACTAGCTGATGCACCTTCTAGGCCCCAACAACCCCAGCTCCTCTCTCTAAGACCCATACAATAACCTCCCTCACCATACAAATCCTTTTGTTTCTCTAAGTATTTCTCATACAAATTCTTTAAAACAAACATCTGATATACACAATCTCTACCACTCCTGAGACCACATTGTTACTCCCCGGTCTGAAGCTATGTGGACCCTCTCAATCACTACTTGTCCACAGAGCTTACCAGGTACACCCAGCAACCTAGTGTCTCTGTGATTTGAACACTCACCTTCGTGCCAATTGCCTTTAAAAAATGGTGCTATACATGTATTCTGCCAATCTTCAGGTACTCCACTATGATCCATACATAAACTACCTAACCAATCAATAATACAATCACTCCCATTCTTAAGAAATTCAACTGAAATACCATCCATTCCAGCCACTTTGCAACATTTCATCTAGTATGGCTTTCATTACCTCTCCTCTTTTCACCAAAACCAGTCTCTTGTTTTATGTACTTCCTGACCCAAATATCCTATATAAGCCACCCTATCATCAAACACATTCAACAATTCTTTAAAGTACTCACAACATTTCTTCATCTCATCACTGTCTGTTACCACTTCCTAATTTGCCCTCCGTAACTAATGTTCCCATTAGTACTCGTTTTTCTCACACTCTCAACCTCCTTTCAAAGCAGCCTAGTCTACCAAAAGTTAGCTGATGCTTGCTCATCTAACTCTAATTGGCCTCTTTTTCAACCCCAGCACCTTCTTCTTAACCTCCTAACACTTTCTCCTGTATACCTTCCAATCATTTGGAGTCCTTCCTAGTAAATACCACCCATATACTTCTCTTTTCAGTTTCACTAGCAACTATTCTTCATCATCCCACCATTCAATACCCTTTCTTACCTGTCCACCTCCCACCTACCACATAACATACACTTCTGTCACACTTGTCAGTGCTGCTTCCCTAAATATCACCCATTCCTTATCCATTCCGTTCCTTTCCTTTACTCTCATCTTTTGCCATTCTCACTCAATCTCTCCTGGTTTTCTTCACAAAAATCTCTTTCACAAACTCAATTATTTTCACCATCCTAAATCTTTTATACTTGTTCACCACTTCTTGCTTTAGCAAGGTAGCACCAGGAACAAACAAAGAAAACAGCTCATTTACTTACATTCACTCTCTAGCTGTTATGTGTAATGCA
Organism: Panulirus ornatus; assembly: GCF_036320965.1. Taxonomy (NCBI): domain Eukaryota; kingdom Metazoa; phylum Arthropoda; class Malacostraca; order Decapoda; family Palinuridae; genus Panulirus; species Panulirus ornatus. The sequence continues at coordinate 25,194,217 of NC_092256.1, forward strand.
CCATAACCATAGCCCCCTATCCACAACTAAGCCCCACAGACTTTTCCAAGGTTCTCCCTGGCTGCTTCATATACTGCAGTTAAGTCTAGTGACAGAATGTCACTCCTTGTATACCATATCCCTCCAGTTCACCCTATCCTGTGTGCACCTTCCTGCATGTTCAGGTCCTATGCACTCAGAATAATTTTCAAACAGCCTTCCATCTCAAATCTGATCTTCCCTTTCTTGTCTCCTCCACTCCTGACACATACATTCAAAATCTGATAAAGGATTGTATATAGAGGATCCAGACTGAACAAACTAGTTCAAACACATTATACCTTCTTCAAAGTAGCTCTCTCTTGTTCTAACTCATTAACTTTCTCCTCTAATTTCTTGACATGTTGGTTGTCTATGGCAGGGACAGTGGAAGAAGAATCGCTATTGATTGACTGCAACTGCTCTGTAATGGTCTGCAGCTGTTCCTGCTTGTTGGCTAACTCTGCTTCACGGCTAGACATCTGTCACAAAGAAAAATAAAATGAACAGTAACCTCCCTTCATTGATCTCTGTAGTTTACAAACTCCCAGGTAGGAATGATTAGGTACATGAATATGTCTAACCCCTTTACACAACTACAAATAAATTCCCATTAACCTCACCTAACCACAAGCCTGAACATAATTCTCATATAAGTAAAAAGAATATATCCTGTAATATCATGCCTAAACAGAACATGAACTCTTGTGGATTCAACCCAAAACTAGAGAGAAAGCTCAAAAAATATGATTCTCAGGTAATCAAAATCAAATATTTACATTCTTGTTTTATTCATAATTTCTACTTATTGAAGAAATAAATCAATACAAAACAGATTGTGAACAGATCCAAAATACATGCCATGGTCCACAGTAGAAAATGAAACCCAGTATAGTTCCTCATCCACAGACCACATATACAATCAAGTCCAACCTGTGATATTCTGTACTTAATCTAATTTTTTTCTTTATCTACAATATTTTGTACACTACTTCTCACACCTTAGTGAAGCAGCATCAGGAGTAAATAAACAATCCTCTCATTTGCATTTATCCAATCTCTTGCTGTCATATATAATATACTGAGACCACTGCCTATCATCCACAGGCAAACCCAACAGAATATTCCATGCTTTACACTGAGCACTTTACACATCCTGGTTCAACCCACTGACAACAAGTCACCTCCATAAATCATATCATTCTAATTCATTCTGTCCTATGCATGTCTTTCATCCTCCCGGTGTTCAAGCTCTGATGTCCTTAAGCCTCCTTTACAGTACACAAGATTAAGACTTGTGAATGCAAGTTTACATAGACTGGCAAAACACCATAGTTGTATAACTGAATCACTAGAAAATACATTAAAGGAAGAAGAGGCAGCAAGGCTAATCAAAGGTCACAGTCCAGATAATAACCCTCTAAATGCAGTTCAAATATCCGCTATATGCTCTTTGAGCAAGATATTATCAAACATTCTAGAAACAGAAATCTCTCTCAGTCTGACATGAATTATAACATAATCTTCTAAATAGGTTGATGTAAAAATCAACCTCTTGAAATACTGTTTACATGTTCTTTTCAGCTTCTACATATGCTGCTACACTTCCAAACATCTGAGGCACTCTAGGTATACATCAAAGACTATCTGAGAAGTTGGTCAGGCATCTGTAGTGAGATGTGTGGTATTTTAGGGGATAGGGGAAGAAGAATACTTCCCAAGTATTCCGCTCATGTCGTAGAAGGTGACTAAAGGGGGCAGGAGTGGGGGCTGGAAACCCTCCCATCTTGTATCTAAATTTCTAAAAAGGGAAATGGAAGAAGGGTTCAAGCGGGGAGTGCTCATCCTTCTTCATGGCTCAGATTGGGCTGTCAGAATGTGTGTGGATGTAACCAAAATGAGAAGAAAAGAGAGGAAGGTAGTATGTTTGAGGAAAGAACCTTGGATGTTCTGGCTCTGAGTGAAATGAAGCTCAAGGGTAAAGGGGAAGAGTGGTTTAGGAAAGTCTTGGAAGTAAAGTCAGGGGTTGGTGAGAGGACAAGAGCTAAAGAAGGAGTAGCACTACTCCTGATGGAGTTGTGGGAGTGTGAGACAGAGTATAGGAAAGTAAATTCTACATTGATATGGGTAAAACTGAAAGAAGATGGAGAGAGATGGGTGATTATTGGTGCATATGCACCTGGTCATGAGAAGAAAGATCATGAGAGGCAAGTGTTTTGGGAGCAGCTGAGTGAGCATCTTAGCAGCTTTGATGCATGAGACCGGGTTGTAGTGATGGTTGATTTAAATGCAAAGGTGAGTAATGTGTCAGTTGAGGGTACAATTGGTGTACATGGGGGGTTCAGTGTTGTCAATGGAAATGGTTAAAAGCTTGTGGATTTGTGTGCTGAAAAAAGACTAAAGATTGGGAATGCCTGGTTTAAAAAGAGATATACACAAGTATGTGTATGTGAGTAGGAGAGATGTACAAAGGGCATTATTGGATTACATGCATATTGATAGGCATGTAAAAGAGAGACTTTTCAATGTTAATTTGCTGAGAAGGGCAGCTGGAGGGATGTCTGATCACTATTTTGTGGAGGCAAAAGTGAAGAGTTGAAGAGGTCTTCAAAAAAGAAGAGAAAATTTTGGGGAGAAGAAATTAGTGAAAGTAAGTGAGCTTGGAAAGGATGCTTGTGTAAGGAAGTACCAGGAAGAGATTTAGTACAGAATGGCAAAAGGTGAGAGCAAATGACATGAGGGGAGTGGATGAGAAATGGGATGTATTTTAGGAAACAGTGATGGCTTGCACAGAAAATGCGCCTGGCATGAGAAAGGTGGGAGGTGAGCAGAATAGAAAGGGGAGTGAGTGGTGGGATGAAGAAGCATATGGGAGATACTGGCAGGGAAGTAGTGCAAATGGCTGGGAAATGTTTAACAGAAAGCCGCATGAGGTGAAGAGAAAGGTGCAGGGCTGAAAAAGAGGATAAATGAGAGTTGGGGTGAGAGAGTATCATTAAATTGTAGGGAGAATAAAAAGATGTTTTGGAAGGAGATAAATAATGTGTGTAAGACAAGATAACAAATGGAAACATTGGTGAAGGGGGCAAATGGGGAAGACATAACAGGTAGTGATGAAATGAGAAGATGGAGTGAGTATTTTGAAGATTTGTTCAATGTGTTTGATGATAGAGTGATAGATAAAGAGTATTTTTGTTGGGGTGGTGGGTGAAGTGAGAGGGTCAGGGAGATTGGTTTGGTAAAGAGAGAAGAGGTAATGAAAGCTTTGCAGAATATGAAATCCAGTAAGGCAGCAGGGCTGGATGGTATTGCAGTGGAATATATTAGAAAAGGTGGTGACTTGTTGATTGGCTGGTAAGGATATTCAATAAATGTATGGATCATGGTAAAGTGAATGAGGATTGGCAGAATGCATGCATAGTGCCACTGTACAAAGGCAAAGGGGATAAAAGTGAGTGTTCAAATTACTGAGGCATAAGTTTGTTGAGTATTTCTGGGAAAATGTATGGGAGGGTATTCATTGAGAGTGTGAAGGCATGTACAGAGCATCAGATTGGGGAAGAGCAGTGTGGTTTCAGAAGTGGTAGAGGATGTGTGGATTAGGTGTTTGCTTTGAAGAATGTATGTAAGAAATACTTTGAAAAACAGATGGATTTGTATGTAGCATTTATGGATCTGGAGAAGGCATATAACAGGGTTGATAGAGATGCTTTGTGGAAAGTATTATGAGTATATGGTATGAGAAGAAGTGGCTAGAAGCAGTGAAAAGTTTTTACCTAGGATGTAAGGCATGTGTGCAAGTAGGAAGAAAGGAGAGTGATTAAGGTTCCTAGTGAATGTCGGTTTGTGGCAGGGGTGTGTGATGTCCGCATGGTTGTTTAATTTGTTTATGGATGGGGTGGTTAGGAAGGTAAATGCAAGGGTTTTGGAGAGAGTGGCAAGTATGTAGTCTGTTGTGGATGAGAGGGCTTGAGAAGTGAGTCAGCTGTTGTTCGCTGATGATACAGTGCTGGTGGCTGATTTGGGTGAGAAACTGCAGAAGTTTGGAACTGAGTTTGGTAAAGTGTGTGAAAGAAGAAAGTTGAGAGTGAATGTCAATAAGAGCAAGATTATTAGGTTCTGTAGGGTTGAGGGACAAGTCAACTGGGAGGTAAGTTTGAATGGAGAAAAACTGGAGGAAGTGAAGTGTTTTAGATATCTGGGAGTGCATTTGGCAGTGGATGGAACCATGGAAGTGGAAGTGAGCCACAGGGTGGGGGAGGAAGCGAAGGTTCCAGGAACAATGAAGAATGTGTGGAAGGTGAGACCATTATCTCGGAGAGCAAAAATGGGAATGTTTGAAGAAATAGTGGTTCCAACAATGTTATATGGTTGCAGAGCATGGGCTATTGACAGGGTTGTGCGGAGGAGGGTAGATGTGCTGGAAATGAAATGTTTGAAGACAATATGTGGTGTGAGGTGGTTTGATCGAATAAGTAATGAAAAGGTACGAGAGATGTGTGATAATAAAAAGAGTGTGGTTGAAAGAGTAGAAAAGGAAGTGTTGAAATGATTTGGACATATGGAGGGAATGAATGAGGAAAGATTGACAAAGAGGATATATGTGTCAGAGGTGGAGGGAAGAAGGAGAAGCAGGAGACCAAATTGTAGGTGGAAAGATGAGTGATAAAGATTTTGAGCGATCGGGGCCTGAACATACAGGAGGGTGAAAGGGATGCAAGGAATAGAGTGAACTGAAACGATGTGGATTGAACCAGGGCATGTGAAGTGTCTGGGGTAAACCATGGAAAGGTATGAGGGGCCTGGATGTGGAAAGGGAGCTGTGGTTTTGATGCATTACACATGACAGCTAAAGACTGACTGTGAACAAATGTGGCCTTTTTTCGTCTGTTCCTAACACTGCCTTGCTGGAGGGGGGAATGCTATTTTGGGTGTGGTGGGGTGTTGACGGGAATGGATGAAGTCAGCAAGTATGAATATGTACATCTGTATACATATATTTGTCTGTGTATGTATACATTGAAATGTACATGTATATGAGCATATGCGGGTGGGTTGGGCCATTCCTCGTCTGTTTCCTTGTGCTACCTCACTAACGCAGGAGATGGCGGTTAAGTTTAATAAATATATATAAATAATAAATAATAGTTTTTATCGAGGATGTAAGGCATGTGTACGTGTAGGAAGAGAGGAAAGTGATTGGTTCTCAGTGAATGTAGGTTTGCGGCAGGGGTGTGTGATGTCTCCATGGTTGTTTAATTTGTTTATGGATGGGGTTGTTAGGGAGGTAAATGCAAGAGTCCTGGAAAGAGGGGCAAGTATGAAGTCTGTTGGGGATGAGAGAGCTTGGGAAGTGAGTCAGTTGTTGTTCGCTGATGATACAGCGCTGGTGGCTGATTAATGTGAGAAACTGCAGAAGCTGGTGACTGAGTTTGGTAAAGTGTGTGGAAGAAGAAAGTTAAGAGTAAATGTGAATAAGAGCAAGGTTATTAGGTACAGTAGGGTTGAGGGTCAAGTCAATTGGGAGGTGAGTTTGAATGGAGAAAAACTGGAGGAAGTGAAGTGTTTTAGATATCTGGGAGTGGATCTGTCAGCGGATGGAACCATGGAAGCGGAAGTGGATCATAGGGTGGGGGAGGGGGCGAAAATTTTGGGAGCCTTGAAAAATGTGTGGAAGTCGAGAACATTATCTCGGAAAGCAAAAATGGGTATGTTTGAAGGAATAGTGGTTCCAACAATGTTGTATGGTTGCGAGGCGTGGGCTATGGATAGAGTTGTGCGCAGGAGGATGGATGTGCTGGAAATGAGATGTTTGAGGACAATGTGTGGTGTGAGGTGGTTTGATCGAGTAAGTAACGTAAGGGTAAGAGAGATGTGTGGAAATAAAAAGGGCGTGGTTGAGAGAGCAGAAGAGGGTGTTTTGAAATGGTTTGGGCACATGGAGAGAATGAGTGAGGAAAGATTGACCAAGAGGATATATGTGTCGGAGGTGGAGGGAACGAGGAGAAGAGGGAGACCAAATTGGAGGTGGAAAGATGGAGTGAAAAAGATTTTGTGTGATCGGGGCCTGAACATGCAGGAGGGTGTAAGGAGGGCAAGGAATAGAGTGAATTGGAGCGATGTGGTATACAGGGGTTGACGTGCTGTCAGTGGAGTGAATCAAGGCATGTGAAGCGTCTGGGGTAAACCATGGAAAGCTGTGTAGGTATGTATATTTGCGTGTGTGGACGTGTGTATGTACATGTGTATGGGGGGGGGGGTTGGGCCATTTCTTTCGTCTGTTTCCTTGCGCTACCTCACAAACGCGGGAGACAGCGACAAAGTATAAAAAAAAAAAAAAAAAAAAAAAAATATCCCTGGGGATAGGTGGAAAAGAATAATTCCCACGCATTCCTCACGTGTCGTAGAAGGCGACTACAGGTGACAGAAGCAGGGGGCTAGAAACCTTCCCCTCCTTGTATTCCAATTTTCTAAATGGAGAAACAGAAGAAGGAGTCACACGGGGAATGCTCATCCTCCTCGAAGGCTCAGATTGGGGTGTCTAAATGTGTGTGTATGTAACAAAGATGAGAAAAAAGGAGAGAAAGGTAGTATGTTTGAGGAAAGGAACCTGGATGTTTTTCACTCTTAGTGAAACAAAGCTCAAGGGTAAAGGGGAAGAGTGGTTTGGGAATGTTTTGGGAGTAAAGTCAGGGGTTGGTGAGAGGACAAGAGCAAGGGAAGGAGTAGCACTACTCCTGAAACAGGAGTGGTGGGAGTATGTAATAGAGTGTCAGAAAGTAAACTCTAGATTGATATGGGCAAAACTGAAAGTGGATGGAGAGAGGTGGGTGATTATTGGTGCATATGCACCTGGGCATGAGAAGAAAGATCATGAGAGGCAAGTGTTTTGGGAGAAGCTGAGTGAGTGTGCTGGTAGTTTTGATGCATGAGACCAGGTTATAATGATGGGTGATTAGAATGCAAGGTGAGTAATGTGGCAGTTGAGGGAATAATTGGTGTACAAGGGGTGTTCAGTGTTGTAAATGGAAGTGGTGAAGAGCTTGTAAATTTATGTGCTGAAAAAGGACTGGTTTAAAAAGAGAGCTATGCATAAGTATATGTATGTAAGTAGGAGAGATGGCCAGAGAGCGTTATTGGATTATGTGTTAACTGATAGGCGTGCAAGGGACTTTTGGATGTTAATGTGTTGAGAGGTGCAATTGGAGGGAAGTTTGATCGTCATCTTGTGGAGGCAAAGGTGAAGATTTGTAGAGGTTTTCAGAAACGAAGAGAGAATGTTGGGGTGAAGAGAGTGGTGAGAGTAAGTGAGCTTGGGAAGGAAACTTGAGTGAGGAAGTACCAGGAGAAACTGAGTGCAGAATGGAAAAAGGTGAGAGCAAAGGATGTAAGGGGAGTGGGGAAGGAATGGGATGTATCTAGGGAAGCAGTGATGGCTTGTGCAAAAGATGCTTGTGGCATGAGAAGCGTGGGAAGTGTTCCGATTAGAAAGGGTAGTGAGTGGTTGGATGAAGAAGTAAGAGTATTAGTGAAAGAGAAGAGAGAGGCATTTGGACGAGTTTTGCAGGGAAATAATGCAAATGACCGGGAGATGTATAAAAGAAAGAGGTAGTAAGTCAAGAGAAAGGTGCAAAAGGTGAAAAAGAGGGCAAATGAGAGGTGGGGTGAGAGAGTATCATTAAATTTTAGGGAGAATCGAAAGATGCTTTGGAAGGAGGTAAATAAAGTGTGTAAGACAAGAGAACAAATGGGAACATCGGTGAAGGGGGATAATGGGGAGGTGATAACAAGTAGTGGTGATGTGAGAAGGAAATGAAGTGAGTATTTTGAAGGTTTGTTGAATGAAGTGAGAGGGTTTGGGAAAATGATTTGGTAAACAGAGAAGAGGTAGTAAAAGCTTTGTGGAAGACGAAAGCTGACAAGGCAGCGGGTTTGGATGGTATTGCAGTGGAACTTATTAAAAAAGGGGGTGACGGGGTGACTGTGTTGTTGACTAGTTGGTAAGGATACTTAATGTATGTATGACTCATGGTGAGGTGCCTGAGGATTGGCAGAATGCATGCATAGTGCCTTTGTACAAAGGTAAAGGGGATAAAGGTGAGTGCTCAAATTACAGAGGTATAAGTTTGTTAAGTATTCCTGGGAAATTATATGGGAGGGTATTGATTGAGGGGGCGAAGGAATGTACAGAGCATCAGATTGGGGAAGAGCATTGTGGTTTCAGAAGTGATAAAGGATGTGGATCAGGTGTTTGCTTTAAAGAATGTATGTGAGAAATACTTACAAAAGCAAATGGATTTGTATGTAGCATTTATGGATCTGGAGAGGGCAAATGATAGAGTTGATAGAGATGCTCTGTGGAAGGTATTAAGAATATATGGTGTGGGAGGCAAGTTGTTAGAAGCAGTGAAAAGTTTTTATTGAGGATGTAAGACGTGTATGAGTAGGAAGCGAGGAAAGTGATTGGTTCTCAGTGAATGTTGGTTTGCAGAAGGGGTGCATGATGTCTCCAGGTTTGTTTAATTTGTTTATGGATGGGGTTGTTAGGGAGGTGAATGCAAGAGTTTTGGAGTGAGGGGCAAGTATGCATTCTGTTGTGGATGAGAGGGCTTGGGAAGTGAGCCAGTCGTTCGCTGATGATACAGCACTAGTGAATGATTCGGATGAGAAACTGCAGAAGCTGGTGACTGAGTTTGGTAAAGTGTGTGAAAGAAGAAAGCTAAGAGTAAATGTGATTAAGAGCAAGGCTATTAGGTACAGTAGGGTTGAGGGACAAGACAATTGGGAGGTAAGTTTGAATGGAGAAAGACAGGAGGAAGTGAAGTGTTTTAGATATCTGGGAGTGGATTTGGCAGCAGATGGAGCCATGGACATGGAAGTGAGTCACAGGGTGGGGGAGGGGGCGAAAGTTCTGGAAGCATTGAAAAATGTGTGTAAAGCGAGAACATTATCTCGGAAAGCAAAAATTGGCATGTTTGAAGGAATAGTGGTTCCAACAATGTCATATGGTTGTAAGGCGTGGGCTATAGATACAGTTGTGCGGAGGAGGGTGGATGTGTTGGAAATGAGATGTTTGAAGACAATATGTGGTGTGAGGTGGTTTGATCAAGTAAGTAATGAAAGGGTAAGAGAGATGTGTGGTAATAAAAAGAGTCTGGTTGTGAGAGCAGAAGTGGGTGTTTTGAAATGGTTTGGTGACATAGAGAGAATGAGTGAGGAAAGATTGACAAAGAGGATACATGTGACAGAGGTGGAGGGAATGAGGAGAAGTGGGAGACCAAATTGGAGGTGGAAAGATGGAGTGAAAAAGATTTTGAGCGATCGGGGGTTGAACATATAGGAGGGTGAAGGGCATGCAAGGAATAGTGAATTGGAACGATGTGGTATACCAGGGTCAACGTGCAGTCAATGGATTGAACCAGGGCATGTGAAGCATCTGGGGTAAACCATGGAAAGTTTTGTGGGGCCTGGATGTGGAAAGGGGGCTGTGGTTTCGGTGCATTAAACATGACAGCTAGAGAATGAGTTTGAATGACTGTGGCCTTTGTTGTATTTTCCTACCGCTACCTCGCGCACATGCAGGAGGAGGGAGCGGTCATTTTATGTGTCAGAGTGGCAACAGGAATGAATACAGGCAGCAAGTATGAATTATGTACATGTGTATATATGTATATGTCTGTGTAAGTATATACATGTATATGTTGGAATGTATAGGTATGTACATGTGCGTGTGGGACGTGTATGTATATACACATGTATGTGGGTGGGTTGGGCTATTCTTTCGTCTGTTTCCTTGCCCTACCTTGCTGCCGCGGGAAACAGTGACAAAGTATAATAAGTATAAAATAATTTATTTATATTTATTTATTTATTTTGCTTTGTCGCTGTCTCCCGCATTAGCGAGGTAGCGCAAGGAAACAGACGAAAGAATGGCCCAACCCACATACACATGTATATACATACACGTCCACACACACAAATATACATACCTATACACCTCAATGTACACATATATATACACACACAGACATATACATATATACACATGTACATAATTCATACTTTCTGCCTTTATTTATTCCCATCGCCACCTTGCCACACATGGAATAACATCCCCCTCCCCCCTCATGTGTGCGAGGTAGCGCTAGGAAAAGACAACAAAGGCCCCATTCGTTCACACTCAGTCTCTACCTGTCATGTAATAATGCACCGAAATCACAGCTCCCTTTCCACATCCAGGCCCCACAGAACTTTCCATGGTTTACCCCGGACGCTTCACATGCCCTGGTTCAATCCATTGACAGCGCGTCGACCCCGGTGTACCACTCTATTCCTTGCACGCCTTTCACCCTCCTGCATGTTCAGGCCCCGATCACTCAAAATCTTTTTCACTCCATCTTTCCACCTCCAGTTTGGTCACCCACTTCTCCTCGTTCCCTCCACCTCTGACACACATATCCTCTTGGTCAATCTTTCCTCACTCATTCTCTCCATGTGACCAAACCATTTCAAAACACCCTCTTCTGCTCTCTCAACCACACTCTTTTTATTTCCACACATCTCTCTTACCCTTACATTACTTACTCAATCAAACCACCTCAACACATATTGTCCTCAAACATCTCATTTCCAGCACATCCACCTTCCTATGCACAACTCTATCCATAGCCCATCCCTCGCAACCATACGACATTGTTGGAACCACTATTCCTTCAAACATACCCATTTTTGCTTTCCGAGATAATGTTCTCGACTTCCACACATTCTTCAAGGCTCCCAGAATTTTCGCCCCCTCCCCCACCCTATGATTCACTTCCACTTCCATGGTTCCATCCGCTGCCAGATCCACTCCCAGATATCTAAAACACTTTACTTCCTCCAGTTTTTCTCCATTCAAACTTACCTCCCAATTGACTTGACCCTCAACCCTACTGTACCTCATAACCTTGCTCTTACTCACATTTACTCTTAACTTTCTTCTTTCAAACACTTTACCAAACTCAGTCACCAGCTTCTGCAGTTTCTCACATGAATCAGCCACCAGCGCTGTATCATCAGCGAACAACAACTGACTCACTTCCCAAGCTCTTTCATCCACAACAGACTTCATACTTGCCCCTCTTTCCAAAACTCTTGCATTCACCTCCCTAACAACCCCATCCATAAACAAATTAAACAACCATGGAGACATCACAGACCCCTGCCGCAAACCTACATTCACTGAGAACCAATCACTTTCCTCTCTTCCTACACGTACACATGCCTTACATCCTCAATAAAAACTTTTCACTGCTTCTAACAACTTGCCTCCCACACCATATATTCTTAATACCTTCCACAGAGCATCTCTATCAACTCTATCATATGCCTTCTCCAGATCCATAAATGCTACATACAAATCCATTTGCTTTTCTAAGTATTTCTCGCATACATTCTTCAAAGCAAACACCTGATCCACACATCCTCTACCACTTCTGAAACCACACTGCTCTTCCCCAATCTGATGCTCTGTACATGCCTTCACCCTCTCAATCAATACCCTCCCATATAATTTACCAGGAATACTCAACAAACATATAACTCTGTAATTTGAGCACTCACACTTATCCCCTTTGCCTTTGTAGAATGGCACTTTGCAAGCATTCCGCCAATCCTCAGGCACCTCACCATGAGTCATACATACATTAAATAACCTTACCAACCAGTCAACAATACAGTCACCCCCTTTTATATAAATTCCACTGCAATACCATCCAAACCTGCTGCCTTGCCGGCTTTCATCTTCCGCAACGCTTTTACTACCTCTTCTCTGTTTACCAAATCATTTTCCCTAACCCTCTCACTTTGCACACCACCTCGACCAAAACACCCTATATCTGCCACTCTATCATCAAACACATTCAACAAACCTTCAAAATACTCACTCCATCTCCTTCTCACATCACCACTACTTGCTATCACCTTCTCATTAGCCCCCTTCACTGAAGTTCCCATTTGCTCCCTTGTCTTACGCACTTTATTCACCTCCTTCCAAAACATCTTTTTATTCTCCCTAAAATTTAATGATACTCTCTCACCCCAACTCTCATTTGCCCTCTTTTTCACCTCTTGCACCTTTCTCTTGACCTCCTGCCTCTTTCTTTTATACATCTCCCACTCATTTGCATTTTTCCCCTGCAAAAATCGTCCAAATGCCTCTCTCTTCTCTTTCACTAATAATCTTACTTCTTCATCCCACCACTCACTACCCTTTCTAATCAGCCCACCTCCCACGCTTCTCATGCCACAAGCACCTTTTGCGCAATCCATCACTGCTTCCCTAAATACATCCCATTCCTCCCCCACTCCCCTTACCTTCTTTGTTCTCACCTTTTTCCATTCTGTACTCGATCTCTCCTGGTACTTCCTCACACAAGTCTCCTTCCCAAGCTCACTTACTCTCACCACTCTCTTCACCCCAACATTCTCTCTTCTTTTCTGAAAACCCATACAAATCTTCACCTTCGCCTCGACAAGATAATGATCAGACATCCCTCCAGTTGCACCTCTCAGCACACTGACATCCAAAAGTCTCTCTTTCGTGCGCCTATCAATCAACACATAATCCAATAACGCTCTTTGGCCACCTCTCCTACTTACATATGTATACTTATGTATATCTCGCTTTTTAAACCAGGTATTCCCAATCACCAGTCCTTTTTCAGCACATAAATCTACAAGCTCTTTACCATTTCCATTTACAACACTGAACACCCCATGTATACCAATTATTCCCTCAACTGCCACATTACTCACCTTTGCATTCAAATCACTCATCACTATAACCCGGTCTTGTGCATCAAAACCACTAACACACTCATTCAGCTGCTCCCAAAGCACTTGCCTCTCATGATCTTTCTTCTCATGCCTAGGTGCATATGCACCAATAATCACCCATCTCTCTCCATCAACTTTCAGTTTTACCCATATCAATCTAGAATTTACTTTCTTACACTCTGTCACATACTCCCACAACTTCTGTTTCAGGAGTACTGCTACTCCTTCCCTTGCTCTTGTCCTCTCACTAACCCCTGACTTTACTCCCAAGACATTCCCAAACCACTCTTCCCCTTTACCCTTGAGCTTTGTTTCACTCAGAGCCAAAACATCCAGGTTCCTTTCCTCAAACATAATACCTATCTCTCCTTTTTTCTCATCTTGGTTACATGCACACATATTTAGACACCCCAATCTGAGCCTTCGAGGAGGATGAGCACTCCCCGCGTGACTCCTTCTTCTGTTTCCCCTTTTAGAAAGTTAAAATACAAGGAGGGGAGGGTTGCTGGCCCCCCACTCCCATCCCCTTTAGTCGTCTTCTACAACACGTGAGGAATGCGTGGGAAGTATTCTTTTTCCCCTATCGCCAGGGATAAAAATAAATAAATAATAATAATAATATTAATAACAATAATTACAGAGGTATAAGTTTGTTGAGTATTCCTGGGAAATTATATGGGAGGGTATTGATGGAGAGGGTGAAGGCATGTACAGAGCATCAGATTGGGGAAGAGCAGTGTGGTTTCAGAAGTGGTAGAGGATGTGTGGATCAGGTGTTTGCTTTGAAGAATGTATGTGAGAAATACTTAGAAAAGCAAATGGATTTGTATGTAGCATTTATGGATCTGGAGAAGGCATATGATAGAGTTGATAGAGATGCTCTGTGGAAGGTATTAAGAATATATGGTGTGGGAGGCAAGTTGTTAGAAGCAGTGAAAAGTTTTTATCGAGGATGTAAGGCATGTGTACGTGTAGGAAGAGAGGAAAGTGATTGGTTCTCAGTGAATGTAGGTTTGCGGCAGGGGTGTGTGATGTCTCCATGGTTGTTTAATTTGTTTATGGATGGGGTTGTTAGGGAGGTGAATGCAAGAGTTTTGGAAAGAGGGGCAAGTATGAAGTCTGTTGGGGATGAGAGAGCTTGGGAAGTGAGCCAGTTGTTGTTTGCTGATGATACAGCGCTGGTGGCTGATTCATGTGAGAAACTGCAGAAGCTGGTGACTGAGTTTGGTAAAGTGTGTGAAAGAAGAAAGTTAAGAGTAAATGTGAATAAGAGCAAGGTTACTAGGTAAAGCAGGGTTGAGGGTCAAGTCAATTGGGAGGTAAGTTTGAATGGAGAAAAACTGGAGGAAGTACAGTGTTTTAGATATCTGGGAGTGGATCTGGCAGCGGATGGAACCATGGAAGCGGAAGTGGATCATAGGGTGGGGGAGGGGGCGAAAATTCTGGGAGCCTTGAAGAATGTGTGGAAGTCAAGAACATTATCTCGGAAAGCAAAAATTGGCATGTTTGAAGGAATAGTGGTTCCAACAATGTCATATGGTTGTAAGGCGTGGGCTATAGATACAGTTGTGCGGAGGAGGGTGGATGTGTTGGAAATGAGATGTTTGAAGACAATATGTGGTGTGAGGTGGTTTGATCAAGTAAGTAATGAAAGGGTAAGAGAGATGTGTGGTAATAAAAAGAGTCTGGTTGTGAGAGCAGAAGTGGGTGTTTTGAAATGGTTTGGTGACATAGAGAGAATGAGTGAGGAAAGATTGACAAAGAGGATACATGTGACAGAGGTGGAGGGAATGAGGAGAAGTGGGAGACCAAATTGGAGGTGGAAAGATGGAGTGAAAAAGATTTTGAGCGATCGGGGGTTGAACATATAGGAGGGTGAAGGGCATGCAAGGAATAGTGAATTGGAACGATGTGGTATACCAGGGTCAACGTGCAGTCAATGGATTGAACCAGGGCATGTGAAGCATCTGGGGTAAACCATGGAAAGTTTTGTGGGGCCTGGATGTGGAAAGGGGGCTGTGGTTTCGGTGCATTAAACATGACAGCTAGAGAATGAGTTTGAATGACTGTGGCCTTTGTTGTATTTTCCTACCGCTACCTCGCGCACATGCAGGAGGAGGGAGCGGTCATTTTATGTGTCAGAGTGGCAACAGGAATGAATACAGGCAGCAAGTATGAATTATGTACATGTGTATATATGTATATGTCTGTGTAAGTATATACATGTATATGTTGGAATGTATAGGTATGTACATGTGCGTGTGGGACGTGTATGTATATACACATGTATGTGGGTGGGTTGGGCTATTCTTTCGTCTGTTTCCTTGCCCTACCTTGCTGCCGCGGGAAACAGTGACAAAGTATAATAAGTATAAAATAATTTATTTATATTTATTTATTTATTTTGCTTTGTCGCTGTCTCCCGCATTAGCGAGGTAGCGCAAGGAAACAGACGAAAGAATGGCCCAACCCACATACACATGTATATACATACACGTCCACACACACAAATATACATACCTATACACCTCAATGTACACATATATATACACACACAGACATATACATATATACACATGTACATAATTCATACTTTCTGCCTTTATTTATTCCCATCGCCACCTTGCCACACATGGAATAACATCCCCCTCCCCCCTCATGTGTGCGAGGTAGCGCTAGGAAAAGACAACAAAGGCCCCATTCGTTCACACTCAGTCTCTACCTGTCATGTAATAATGCACCGAAATCACAGCTCCCTTTCCACATCCAGGCCCCACAGAACTTTCCATGGTTTACCCCGGACGCTTCACATGCCCTGGTTCAATCCATTGACAGCGCGTCGACCCCGGTGTACCACTCTATTCCTTGCACGCCTTTCACCCTCCTGCATGTTCAGGCCCCGATCACTCAAAATCTTTTTCACTCCATCTTTCCACCTCCAGTTTGGTCACCCACTTCTCCTCGTTCCCTCCACCTCTGACACACATATCCTCTTGGTCAATCTTTCCTCACTCATTCTCTCCATGTGACCAAACCATTTCAAAACACCCTCTTCTGCTCTCTCAACCACACTCTTTTTATTTCCACACATCTCTCTTACCCTTACATTACTTACTCAATCAAACCACCTCAACACATATTGTCCTCAAACATCTCATTTCCAGCACATCCACCTTCCTATGCACAACTCTATCCATAGCCCATCCCTCGCAACCATACGACATTGTTGGAACCACTATTCCTTCAAACATACCCATTTTTGCTTTCCGAGATAATGTTCTCGACTTCCACACATTCTTCAAGGCTCCCAGAATTTTCGCCCCCTCCCCCACCCTATGATTCACTTCCACTTCCATGGTTCCATCCGCGGCCAGATCCACTCCCAGATATCTAAAACACTTTACTTCCTCCAGTTTTTCTCCATTCAAACTTACCTCCCAATTGACTTGACCCTCAACCCTACTGTACCTCATAACCTTGCTCTTACTCACATTTACTCTTAACTTTCTTCTTTCAAACACTTTACCAAACTCAGTCACCAGCTTCTGCAGTTTCTCACATGAATCAGCCACCAGCGCTGTATCATCAGCGAACAACAACTGACTCACTTCCCAAGCTCTTTCATCCACAACAGACTTCATACTTGCCCCTCTTTCCAAAACTCTTGCATTCACCTCCCTAACAACCCCATCCATAAACAAATTAAACAACCATGGAGACATCACACACCCCTGCCGCAAACCTACATTCACTGAGAACCAATCACTTTCCTCTCTTCCTACACGTACACATGCCTTACATCCTCAATAAAAACTTTTCACTGCTTCTAACAACTTGCCTCCCACACCATATATTCTTAATACCTTCCACAGAGCATCTCTATCAACTCTATCATATGCCTTCTCCAGATCCATAAATGCTACATACAAATCCATTTGCTTTTCTAAGTATTTCTCGCATACATTCTTCAAAGCAAACACCTGATCCACACATCCTCTACCACTTCTGAAACCACACTGCTCTTCCCCAATCTGATGCTCTGTACATGCCTTCACCCTCTCAATCAATACCCTCCCATATAATTTACCAGGAATACTCAACAAACATATAACTCTGTAATTTGAGCACTCACACTTATCCCCTTTGCCTTTGTAGAATGGCACTTTGCAAGCATTCCGCCAATCCTCAGGCACCTCACCATGAGTCATACATACATTAAATAACCTTACCAACCAGTCAACAATACAGTCACCCCCTTTTATATAAATTCCACTGCAATACCATCCAAACCTGCTGCCTTGCCGGCTTTCATCTTCCGCAACGCTTTTACTACCTCTTCTCTGTTTACCAAATCATTTTCCCTAACCCTCTCACTTTGCACACCACCTCGACCAAAACACCCTATATCTGCCACTCTATCATCAAACACATTCAACAAACCTTCAAAATACTCACTCCATCTCCTTCTCACATCACCACTACTTGCTATCACCTTCTCATTAGCCCCCTTCACTGAAGTTCCCATTTGCTCCCTTGTCTTACGCACTTTATTCACCTCCTTCCAAAACATCTTTTTATTCTCCCTAAAATTTAATGATACTCTCTCACCCCAACTCTCATTTGCCCTCTTTTTCACCTCTTGCACCTTTCTCTTGACCTCCTGCCTCTTTCTTTTATACATCTCCCACTCATTTGCATTTTTCCCCTGCAAAAATCGTCCAAATGCCTCTCTCTTCTCTTTCACTAATAATCTTACTTCTTCATCCCACCACTCACTACCCTTTCTAATCAGCCCACCTCCCACGCTTCTCATGCCACAAGCACCTTTTGCGCAATCCATCACTGCTTCCCTAAATACATCCCATTCCTCCCCCACTCCCCTTACCTTCTTTGTTCTCACCTTTTTCCATTCTGTACTCGATCTCTCCTGGTACTTCCTCACACAAGTCTCCTTCCCAAGCTCACTTACTCTCACCACTCTCTTCACCCCAACATTCTCTCTTCTTTTCTGAAAACCCATACAAATCTTCACCTTCGCCTCGACAAGATAATGATCAGACATCCCTCCAGTTGCACCTCTCAGCACACTGACATCCAAAAGTCTCTCTTTCGTGCGCCTATCAATCAACACATAATCCAATAACGCTCTTTGGCCACCTCTCCTACTTACATATGTATACTTATGTATATCTCGCTTTTTAAACCAGGTATTCCCAATCACCAGTCCTTTTTCAGCACATAAATCTACAAGCTCTTTACCATTTCCATTTACAACACTGAACACCCCATGTATACCAATTATTCCCTCAACTGCCACATTACTCACCTTTGCATTCAAATCACTCATCACTATAACCTGGTCTTGTGCATCAAAACCACTAACACACTCATTCAGCTGCTCCCAAAGCACTTGCCTCTCATGATCTTTCTTCTCATGCCTAGGTGCATATGCACCAATAATCACCCATCTCTCTCCATCAACTTTCAGTTTTACCCATATCAATCTAGAATTTACTTTCTTACACTCTGTCACATACTCCCACAACTTCTGTTTCAGGAGTACTGCTACTCCTTCCCTTGCTCTTGTCCTCTCACTAACCCCTGACTTTACTCCCAAGACATTCCCAAACCACTCTTCCCCTTTACCCTTGAGCTTTGTTTCACTCAGAGCCAAAACATCCAGGTTCCTTTCCTCAAACATAATACCTATCTCTCCTTTTTTCTCATCTTGGTTACATGCACACATATTTAGACACCCCAATCTGAGCCTTCGAGGAGGATGAGCACTCCCCGCGTGACTCCTTCTTCTGTTTCCCCTTTTAGAAAGTTAAAATACAAGGAGGGGAGGGTTGCTGGCCCCCCACTCCCATCCCCTTTAGTCGTCTTCTACAACACGTGAGGAATGCGTGGGAAGTATTCTTTTTCCCCTATCGCCAGGGATAAAAATAAATAAATAATAATAATAATATTAATAACAATAATTACAGAGGTATAAGTTTGTTGAGTATTCCTGGGAAATTATATGGGAGGGTATTGATGGAGAGGGTGAAGGCATGTACAGAGCATCAGATTGGGGAAGAGCAGTGTGGTTTCAGAAGTGGTAGAGGATGTGTGGATCAGGTGTTTGCTTTGAAGAATGTATGTGAGAAATACTTAGAAAAGCAAATGGATTTGTATGTAGCATTTATGGATCTGGAGAAGGCATATGATAGAGTTGATAGAGATGCTCTGTGGAAGGTATTAAGAATATATGGTGTGGGAGGCAAGTTGTTAGAAGCAGTGAAAAGTTTTTATCGAGGATGTAAGGCATGTGTACGTGTAGGAAGAGAGGAAAGTGATTGGTTCTCAGTGAATGTAGGTTTGCGGCAGGGGTGTGTGATGTCTCCATGGTTGTTTAATTTGTTTATGGATGGGGTTGTTAGGGAGGTGAATGCAAGAGTTTTGGAAAGAGGGGCAAGTATGAAGTCTGTTGGGGATGAGAGAGCTTGGGAAGTGAGCCAGTTGTTGTTTGCTGATGATACAGCGCTGGTGGCTGATTCATGTGAGAAACTGCAGAAGCTGGTGACTGAGTTTGGTAAAGTGTGTGAAAGAAGAAAGTTAAGAGTAAATGTGAATAAGAGCAAGGTTACTAGGTAAAGCAGGGTTGAGGGTCAAGTCAATTGGGAGGTAAGTTTGAATGGAGAAAAACTGGAGGAAGTACAGTGTTTTAGATATCTGGGAGTGGATCTGGCAGCGGATGGAACCATGGAAGCGGAAGTGGATCATAGGGTGGGGGAGGGGGCGAAAATTCTGGGAGCCTTGAAGAATGTGTGGAAGTCGAGAACATTATCTCGGAAAGCAAAAATGGGTATGTTTGAAGGAATACTGGTTCCAACAATGTTGATGGTTGCGAGGCGTGGGCTATGTATAGAGTTGTGCGTAGGAGGATGGATGTGCTGGAAATGAGATGTTTGAGGACAATGTGTGGTGTGAGGTGGTTTGATCGAGTAAGTAACGTAAGGGTAAGAGAGATGTGTGGAAATAAAAAGAGCGTGGTTGAGAGAGCAGAAGAGGGTGTTTTGAAATGGTTTGGGCACATGGAGAGAACGAGTGAGGAAAGATTGACCAAGAGGGTATATATGTTGGAGGTGGAGGGAACGAGGAGAAGTGGGAGACCAAATTGGAGGTGGAAAGATGGAGTGAAAAAGATTTTGTGTGATCGGGGCCTGAACATGCAGGAGGGTGAAAGGAGGGCAAGGAATAGAGTGAATTGGATCGATGTGGTATACTGGGGTTGACGTGCTGTCAGTGGATTGAATCAGGGCATGTGAAGCGTCTGGGGTAAACCATGGAAAGCTGTGTAGGTATGTATATTTGTGTGTGTGGACGTATGTATATACATGTGTATGGGGGTGGGTTGGGCCATTTCTTTCGTCTGTTTCCTTGCGCTACCTCGCAAACGCGGGAGACAGCGATAAAGCAGAAAAAAAAACAATAATAATAATAATAAATATAATAATGATGATAATAATAATATTTCTGGAAGTGTTTTTGTCACAAACAAATTTGATTACTAAGGGTTCTTATCACTAATATCTATGATCTTTAAAAGCTGACAACATTGCCTGTCTGAGAGCCACTAGGAATGAGATATCAGCTAGGAGGCAATCCCTGATTTGGTTGGAGAGGAAAATATGCTGACAAGCACACAATTTTGCTGAAAAGGGTGACAAAGCAAGATTCTGTCATCAGTTTGATGAGGGGTGAGTGAAATATCCCAATCAATATTCTAGCAGAAAATCTCATGCTCCTGCAGGACACAGATCATGAGAAAAATGATGCTTTTTTCTTGCAAACCAATGAATTTGATTTTACTACTAATATTTCAACTATGTGAAGGACAACTTATCATGCATTTTGTAAAAAGCTATCAGGCATACTAAAAATATGAAAGATGTGAATATGGCCTACAGCTATGATCTAAGACCCCTTCACAATATAGTGCAGTAAAAATATGGTTTACCATTCTTTGTAGTTCCTTTAATTCTGAAGATGTATTTTCCAGTTCCTCAGATTTTTCTTTATTAGCAACTTCCAGTCGGGATATCCTTTCCCCTCTTTCACGTAAAACCTTGTTCATCTCATTTAGCTCAGCCAAGAGCTCTTCACACCGACCAGCTGAGGATTCAATAGACAAACTTAACTGAAGTCTGTGGTTTTCTGCCTCCTTCAGTCTCTTCTCTAGGTCCTCTTTCTCATTCCTTGAAGTCTGTGTAAAATGTACATTGAATAAATAATAATAAAGAATTATTACACTGCAATGCTTACAACAAACTGATTTATGACCTTCCTAAACAGGAACATGAGCTAAAGTACCCTAAACACTAACAATAATCCACATTAGTTGGGGTGTGCATTTGAATGGAGAAAAATTGGAGGAAATGAAGCGTTTTGGATACCTTAGAGTGGATATGGCAACAAATGGAAGAGGAAGTGAATTACAGGGTGGGTGAGGGTTCTAGAAGTGCTGAAGAATGTGTGGAAAGAGAGATTGTTATCAGGGAGGGCAAAAATGGGTATGTTTGAAGGTATAGTAGTCCCAGCAAGAATGAACAAAGGAGGGTGTATGTGATGAAAATGAAATATTTTTAGGATAATATGTGGTTTGAGATGGTTTGATCAAGTAAGTACGGAAAGGGTAAGAGAGTGGTGTGGTAATAAAAAGGGTGGTTGAAAGAGCTGAAAAGAGTGTGTTAAAATGGTATGGACATATAGAAAGAATTAGAGAGGAAAGGTTGACAAAGAGGATATGTGTCAGAGGTGGAGGGAACAAGGAGACCAAACTGGATAGGGAAGGATGGACTGCAAAAGTCTCTGAGCGATCAGAGTTTGAAAATAAAGGAATGTGAAAGGTGCGCATGGGATAAGGTGAATTGAAATGATGTGGTATACTAGGGTCGATGTGCTGTCAATGGACTGAAACAGGGTACATGAAGTGTCCGGATATGCCACAGAAAGGTCTGTGGTGCCTGGTTGTGGATAGCGAGCTGTGGGTTTGGTGTATTACATATGATAACTTTCTCCCCTATCCCTGAGGATGGTGAGAAAGAATATTTCTCACACATTCCCATGTGTCGTAGAAGGTGACTAAAGGGGATTAGAGCAGGGGCCTAGAAACCCTCCCCTCCTTGTGTTTTACTTTCTAAAAGGGGAAACAGAAGGAGTCATGCAGGGAGTGCTCATCCTCCTTGAAGGCTCAGATTGGAGTGTCTAAATGTGTAATGATGTAACAAAGATGAGAAAAAAGGAGAGATAGGTAGTATGTTTGAGGAAAGGAACCTGGATGTTTTGGCTCTGAGTGAAACGAAGCTCAAGGGGAAAGGGGAAGATTGGTTTGGGAAAGTCTTGGGAGTAAAGTCAGGGATTGGTGAGAGGACAAGAAAAAGGAAGGAGTAGCACTACAACTGAAGCAGGAGTTGTGGGAGTATGTGATATGATAGAGTGTAAGAAAGTAGACTCTAGATTAATATGGGTAAAACTGAAAGTGGATGGAGAGAGATGGGTGATTACTGGTGCCTTTGCACCTGGTCATGAGAAAAAAGATCATGAGAGGCAAGTGTTTTGGGAGCAGCTGAAGTGGGTGTCTTAGCAACTTTGATGCACAAGACCTGGTTATAGTAATGGAAGATTTGAATGCAAAGGTGAGTAATGTGGCAGTTGAGGGAATAATTGGTGTACAAGGGATGTTCAGTGTTGTATATGGAAATGGTGAAGAGCTTGTAGATTTGTGTGCTGAAAAAGGATTGGTCATTTGGAATAACTGGTTAAAAAAGAGAGATATACATAAGTATACGTAAGTAAGTAGGAGAGATGGCCAGAGAGCATTATTGGATTACGTGTTAATTGATAGGCACATGAAAGAGAGACTTTTGGATGTTAATGAGCTGAGAGGGGCAACTGGACGGATGTCTGATCATTATCTTGTGAATGCGAAAGTGAAGATTTGTAGAGATTTTCAGAAAATAGGAGAGAATGTTGGGGTGAAGAGAGTGGTGAGAGTAAGTGAAAATGGAAAGGAGACTTGTGTGAGGAAGTACCAGGAGAGATCGAGTTGGGCCATTCTTTTGTCTGTTTCCTTGCACTACCTCGCTAATGTGCTAATGCAGAAGACAGTGACAAAGTATAGTAAATAAATGAATAAATAGCTAAAGAATGGATGTGAAAGGATTTATTCTTTCTTCGTCTGTTCCTGGTGCTACCTTGTTACTGTGGGAAATGGTGATCAAGCATGAAAAAAATAATCCACTGATTAATTTCCTTTCTTCCTCATTGCTCACCACCAGTTTTATGATCAGATCAATGACTTGAAATTTTTTTATTAGTGGGACCTATTCTCAACTTAAGAGGTGCTTAAGGGATGCTGTCAGGTAGCTCTCTCCAATCAGAGTAGGTGAATGAGATGATGAAAGTACAACTCTTCCAAACAATTTTGCTTTTCATATAACAGTTCCATGTGGGCCAATCAGTTACAAGAAAAAAATCAACCCAAAGTCAGTTAGCCATGAAATAAAACTCTGGGGAGTAAAAGAGCTATGTTAAGGATCAAAAGACAAATATCAGTCTCTCCAGCTACATAAATTTTTTGTGCTCAAGGTTACTTGAAGGACACATGACACTGCATATATGGCAGAGGGATAACAGCTTTTTCTTTTAACTTTTAACTTTTAGCTTTTTTAACTGAAAAAGAGGGCAAATGAGAGTTGGGGTGAGAGAGTATCATTAAATTTTAGGGAGAATAAAAAGATGTTCTGGAAGGAGGTAAATAAAGTGCATAAGACAAGGGAGCAAATGGGAACTTCAGAGAAGGGCGCAAATGGGGAGGTGAAAAGTAGTGGTGATGTGAGAAGGAGATGGAGTGAGTATTTTGAAGGTTTGTTGAATGTGTTTGATGATAGAGAGGCAGATATAGGGTGTTTTGGTCGAGGTGGTGTGCCAAGTGAGAGGGTTAGGGAAAATGATTTGGTAAACAGAGAAGAGGTAGTAAAAGCTTTGCGGAAGATGAAAGCCGGCAAGGCAGCAGGTTTGGATGGTATTGCAGTGGAATTTAATAAAAAAGGGGGTGACTGTATTATTGACTGGTTGGTAAGGTTATTTAATGTATGTATGACTCATGGTGAGGTGCCTGAGGATTGGCAGAATGCGTGCATAGTGCCACTGTACAAAGGCAAAGGGGATAAGAGTGAGTGCTCAAATTATAGAGGTATAAGTTTGTTGAGTATTCCTGGTAAATTATATGGGAGGTATTGATTGAGAGGGTGAAGGCATGTACAGAGCATCAGATTGGGGAAGAGCAGTGTGGTTTCAGAAGTGGTAGAGGATGTGTGGATCAGGTGTTTGCTTTGAAGAATTCTTTTTTTTTTTTTTTTGCTTTGTCGCTGTCTCCCGCATTTACGAGGTAGTGCAAGGAAACAGACGAAAGAAATGGCCCAACCCACCCCCATACACATGTATATACATACGTCCACACACGCAAATATACATACCTACACAGCTTTCCATGGTTTACCCCAGACGCTTCACATGTCTTGATTCAATCCACTGACAGCACGTCAACCCCGGTATACCACATCGCTCCAATTCACTCTATTCCTTGCCCTCCTTTCACCCTCCTGCATGTTCAGGCCCCGATCACACAAAATCTTTTTCACTCCATCTTTCCACCTCCAGTTTGGTCTCCCTCTTCTCCTCGTTCCCTCCACTTCCGACACATATATCCTCTTGGTCAATCTTTCCTCACTCATTCCATCCATGTGCCCAAACCATTTCAAAACACCCTCTTCTGCTCTCTCAACCACGCTCTTTTTATTTCCACACATCTCTCTTACCCTTACGTTACTTACTCGATCAAACCACCTCACACCACACATTGTCCTCAAACATCTCATTTCCAGCACATCCATCCTCCTGCGCACAACTCTATCCATAGCCCACGCCTCGCAACCATACAACATTGTTGGAACCACTATTCCTTCAAACATACCCAATTTTGCTTTCCGAGATAATGTTCTCGACTTCCACACATTCTTCAAGGCTCCCAGAATTTTCGCCCCCTCCCCCACCCTATGATCCACTTCCGCTTCCATGGTTCCATCCACTGCCAGATCCACTCCCAGATATCTAAAACACTTCACTTCCTCCAGTTTTTCTCCATTCAAACTCACCTCCCAATTGACTTGACCCTCAACCCTACTGTACCTAATAACCTTGCTCTTATTCACATTTACTCTTAACTTTCTTCTTTCACACACTTTACCAAACTCAGTCACCAGCTTCTGCAGTTTCTCACATGAATCAGCCACCAGCGCTGTATCATCAGTGAACAACAACTGACTCACTTCCCAAGCTCTCTCATCCCCAACAGACTTCATACTTGCCCCTCTTTCCAAAACTCTTGCATTCACCTCCCTAACAACCCCATCCATAAACAAATTAAACAACCATGGAGGCATCACACACCCTTGCCGCAAACCTACATTCACTGAGAACCAATCACTTTCCTCTCTTCCTACACGTACACATGCCTTACATCCTCGATAAAAACTTTTCACTGCTTCTAACAACTTGCCTCCCACACCATATATTCTTAATACCTTCCACAGAGCATCTCTATCAACTCTATCATATGCCTTCTCCAGATCCATAAATGCTACATACAAATCCATTTGCTTTTCTAAGTATTTCTCACATACATTCTTCAAAGCAAACACCTGATCCACACATCCTCTACCACTTCTGAAACCACACTGCTCTTCCCCAATCTGATGCTCTGTACATGCTTTCACCCTCTCAATCAATACCCTCCCATATAATTTACCAGGAATACTCAACAAACTTATACCTCTGTAATTTGAGCACTCACTCTTATCCCCTTTGCCTTTGCACAATGGCACTATGCACTGAAGAATGTATACCACATCGCTCCAATTCACTCTATTCCTTGCCCTCCTTTCACCCTCCTGCATGTTCAGGCCCAGATCACACAAAATCTTTTTCACTCCATCTTTCCACCTCCAATTTGGTCTCCCTCTTCTCCTTGTTCCCTCCACCTCCGACACACATATCCTCTTGGTCAATCTTTCCTCACTCATCCTCTCCATGTGCCCAAACCACTTCAAAACACCCTCTTCTGCTCTCTCAACCACGCTCTTTTTATTTCCACACATCTCTCTTACCCTTACGTTACTCACTCGATCAAACCACCTCACACCACACATTGTCCTCAAACATCTCATTTCCAGCACATCCATCCTCCTGCGCACAACTCTATCCATAGCCCACGCCTCGCAACCATACAACATTGTTGGAACCACTATTCCTTCAAACATACCCATTTTTGCTTTCCGAGATAATGTTCTCGACTTCCACACATTCTTCAAGGCCCCCAGGATTTTCGCCCCCTCCCCCACCCTATGATCCACTTCCGCTTCCATGGTTCCATCCGCTGCCAGATCCACTCCCAGATATCTAAAACACTTCACTTCCTCCAGTTTTTCTCCATTCAAACTCACCTCCCAATTGACTTGACCCTCACCTTGCTCTTATTCACATTTACTCTTAACTTTCTTCTTCCACACACTTTTCCAAACTCAGTCACCAGCTTCTGCAGTTTCTCACATGAATCAGCCACCAGCGCTGTATCATCAGCGAACAACAACTGACTCACTTCCCAAGCTCTCTCATCCCCAACAGACTTCATACTTGCCCCTCTTTCCAAAACTCTTGCATTCACCTCCCTAACAACCCCATCCATAAACAAATTAAACAACCATGGAGACATCACACACCCCTGCCGCAAACCTACATTCACTGAGAACCAATCACTTTCCTCTCTTCCTACACATACACATGCCTTACATCCTCGATAAAAACTTTTCACTGCTTCTAACAACTTTCCTCCCACACCATATATTCTTAATACCTTCCACAGAGCATCTCTATCAACTCTATCATATGCCTTCTCCAGATCCATAAATGCTACATACAAATCCATTTGCTTTTCTAAGTATTTCTCACATACATTCTTCAAAGCAAACACCTGATCCACACATCCTCTACCACTTCTGAAACCACACTGCTCTTCCCCAATCTGATGCTCTGTACATGCCTTCACTCTCTCAATCAGTACCCTCCCATATAATTTACCAGCAATACTCAACAAACTTATACCTCTGTAATTTGAGCACTCACTCTTATCCCCTTTGCCTTTGTACAATGGCACTATGCACGCATTCCGCCAATCCTCAGGCACCTCACCATGAGTCATACATACATTAAATAACCTTACCAACCAGTCAACAATACAGTCACCCCCTTTTTTAATAAATTCCACTGCAATACCATCCAAACCCGCTGCCTTGCCGGCTTTCATCTTCCGCAAAGCTTTCACTACCTCTTCTCTGTTTACCAAATCATTTTCCCTAACCCTCTCACTTTGCACACCACCTCGACCAAAACACCCTATATCTGCCACTCTATCATCAAACACATTCAAATGTGATATCTAAAAATTTCAGATATAACTTAGGATGAGTTTAAATTTCAATAACAGGTAGTAAATTAAAACCAGTTGGAAATATATATAATCTTTTAAAGAAACTCATCAAACTACCCACCTGGATCTCCTCCTCTGTAATTTTCTTCACACTTTGTAAGTGCTGAACCTGACCATTCAGCTCCTCTATTTTCACTTGCAATTCTTGGATTTTTTCGTGAAGGAGAACATTTTCAGCCTTTAAATTCACTGCTTCTTTCATCTGGACTTCCTGTTCCTTAATGACAGAGGTCAATTTTTCCCTTAACAATTCTTTTTCTTCAACTAAATTCTCTTCTGCTGATTTTACTTTTGAAGTTATGGAGCCTAATTCCATTTCATATGAATGCTTTTCTTCTAATGCTTTGCTGAGTTTCTTTTCCAAATCTTGCTTCTGATCCAACCAAATTTTCTCATTAGCATTTTTCTGCTTTTCAATATCCTCTGTCATATTTCTTAAGTTTTCTATCTCTTTCTGCAAGATGATTTTCTCAGAAACTAAAGCCTCCCATTCTGAATGATGTTTTTGAAGATCTTCAACTTGCTTTTTAATTGTTTTTTCCAAATCTACATTTGCTGCAGAGGATTCTCTACATTTATGAGCCATAGCTTCATTCTCTTCCATAACAGTATTTACCTGCTGTCTTAAGTTATTTAAAACTTCTTCTCTCTGACTGTTTCCAGATGATATCTGATTTTCAAGTTCAACCTTTCTGTTTTCTACAAAGTGCAATTTTTCTTCTAATTCTGATATTCTTTCTTTGCTCTCAACCAAATTTGATTCAATTTCCAATTTTTCTTTCTCAAAGGTCTGATTCAGCTTAATTTGAGAATTCTCATACTCACTAATAAGTTTCTTTAGATTTTCTAACTGTCCATCTTTCTCTTTGATGATAATGTCAGTGTGGTTTGAAGAGTTTTCTAATCTTTTACTAATTATTTCACTTTCTCTGACTACCTCAACAAACTTATTTTCAAGCCTACTCTTCTCTGTTTTCAAATCTTCCAACATACTTGTAACCTGATCTAACCTTATCTCATCATTTTTTTGTTTTCTACACAGGATGGCAAATAATGAAGAAGACTCTCTGCAGGTCTCTCCTAAGTATGTATTCTCCTCAACATCTAACACTTCTATTGCATGGATATAAAAGGTTATGAAGCTCTTAGTTATGGCATCAAAGCTTAAAGAAAATGAATCCCAGTTCCTATTGTCCTTTGCCTCAGTCAGATTTCTACTCTGTTCCTGCAATTGGCTTAGAGCACCAATTAAACATTGTACATCTTCTTCACATTTAAAACTTTCTTTCCTGGTATTAGCTTCAGCGAGTAATTTTTGTATACTTTTTACACTCTCCAAAACATCCTTTTTCAGGCTGTTTGGAAGCAGAGTCTTGCTCAACATAGGGTAAATTTTCTTGCACAGTGATGTTATATCAATACCTGTATTCTGTACTGGATCCAATATTGATTTAATGTTTTCAGTCTCTC
Source organism: Panulirus ornatus (assembly GCF_036320965.1). NCBI lineage: Eukaryota > Metazoa > Arthropoda > Malacostraca > Decapoda > Palinuridae > Panulirus > Panulirus ornatus. The sequence continues at coordinate 25,223,111 of NC_092256.1, forward strand.
TCTGGAGCTGTTCAACTCTTGAAGTCAGTTCAGTGTTATTTGAAGTCAAATCTTCTATAATTCTTTTCAAATGATCAGTTTTATCTTTCTCTCCTGCTAAAACAGTCCTATTTTCTTCTAGCTCAACAACAGATTTAGAAAATTCAATATCTAACTCTTCTTTTTCTTTTTGTACAACTTTTAGGTTTTCCCTCAGGTAAAATAACTCTTTTTCAAAGTCTTCATACTTACTCAATAATTTTACTTTTTCTTCAAGAAGCTGCTGTACTTCCAGATTTTGTTTTCCTATTTGTGCATTCAACTCTTCTAATCTATTCTTATTTTCAACAAAGTCAACATCTTCACTGTCTCTTTGCCTTAGTTGTTCAAACAGCTTCTCATTCTCACTTTCTTTCTCTTTTACTTTCACTGTTAATTCATTTTTCTCCCTTTCTGTGTTTCTTAACTTTTCCAGCAAATCTCTACTGCATATGTCACTCTCCTTTAGTTTTTCTTCTACAGCTTCAAGTTGGGCCATTAGGTTATTTTGATCTTCATGAGACTGCTCTAATTTGCATTCAATTTGTTTCTTTTCTTGTATTAAATGATCTTCCTGCAGTTTTAGATTTTCAACTTCCTCATTCAATGATCTCTCAGTGCTGGCTCTTTCCTCTATTAGTTTCTGCAATTCACTATCTTTTTTATCTTTAATTTCTTCCATCTTTAAAAGTTTTGCCCTTAATTCTTCAATATCATTACCACAAATAGCTGACTCCTTGGCTTTCTGAGCTTCCCATCCCTCCATCTGTTGTTCAAGATATTTGTTTTTCTCTGTCTCCAGACTCAGCTCTTCTCGTAGTGCTTTTACCTCTAATTCTAATGCTTCACACTGTTTTCTAACTTTACTAGCAACATCTTCATGGAACTGTTTCTCCTGCTCAGCTTCTGAAATTCTTTCTTGAAATGCTCTAAAGTTACACTCTGAATCCATAACTGTTGTATTACATTCTCTTAGTCTGTTTTCCAATCCCTGGGTTTTGTCAAGCTCTAGCCTTAACTTATTGTCTCCCTCTTCCTTCAACTGCTTTAAATTTGAGACTTGACTTTCAAGACTTTGAAGCTTAGCCTCAAGAGCATTCTTTTCTTTCTTAGTACTTTCTAAAATAATTTCTGATGCTTTCTTTTCTTCTTTCAATGCTGTCAACTCACCCTGTATCTTGATACCTTTGGCAACAAGCTTCTGTTGTCTACTTAACTCTTCTTCAACCGCTGACTTTTCTTGAAAGAGTTTCTTGCATTTTGCCTTGAGGATGTCGACTTGACTAAGCTGTGCTTCCAGGTTCTCCACTCTTTCCTGTAATAATTTTCAAACTGTGATCAAAAGCTATACATTATTTAAGTAAACCTAACATTGTCTTTAAGCAAATGGTATTGAGCATGTGAGAAGGATATTCTTAAACTTGATCTTTCTTGCCCTTCATTATGTAGTTTCCTAACAGACACTGGATTAACTTAGGCAAGAAAGTAAAACACAAAACTTATAATGCCATGGTCATGTTCAATGAATGCAAAAAGCATAACTAAAAGTGTCCTGAAATGCGGTGAAAAATAGTAGGTTCCGAAAGATGAAAAAGCTTTTCCCACCTTAGGCAGTGTTATATGAGCATGCGAGATTCTCCAAGATCATCTTTAGGAAAATCAGGCTCAGGACCTTCAACCCCAACCAAGCATTTCTTGTGAGGAAGTGCTGCTTCATATTCAGAGCAACAATAATTACCTCTTTCCATAATCATATCTTAACAAACCTTTACTCTAAGAACCATGAAAATTTAGGGGTCCCCATTATAACTTAGCATGATCAATTAATTAGAAATACAGAGGAAAGTGTGAGAAGAACAAAACGAGAATAAACAGGAACACTAGTGAAGGGGGCAAATGGGAAAGTGATGGCAAACTGTGATGAGGTGAGGAGGAGATGAGTGAATATTTTGAAGGACTGTTGAATGTGTCTGATAATACGGTGCAAGATGTAAGGTGTTTACGTTTGGGAGCTATGTGAAGTGAGAGAGTCATAGCAAGTGGTTTGGTGAAGAGAGAAGAGGTAGTGACAGCCTTGTATAATATGAAATGAGGCAAGGAAGCTGGAGTGGATGGTACTGCAGTTGTTTCTCATCCTTAAGAAGGGGGTGGCTGTGTTGCTGACTGGTTAGTCATGATTTTCATTGTATATACAGAAAATTAGGTCAGTACTGACAATTGAGGGATAATAATGCCCTTGTCGAGCAGAGGTAGATTACAAGTTGAGAGATTCACCCAGGCCATGCCAATGCCATTAATGACCGATGGGTGTAAGATGTAAGGTGTTTTGAACTGGGAGCTATGTGAAGTGAGTCATGGCAAGTGGTTTGGTGAAGAGAGAAGAGGTGGACAGAGCCTTGCATAAGATGAAATGAGGCAAGAAAGCTGAATGGATGGTATTGCAGTTGAGTTTCTAATGAAGGGGGTGACTGTGTTGCTGACTGGTTAGTCATGATTTTCATTGTATGTACAGATAACAAGGTTAGTGCTGACAGTTAAGGGATAATGATGACCTTGTTGTTCAGCAGAGGTTGTTGACAGTTTGTGAGATACACCTAGGCCACACCAATGTCATTAATGACCAATGGTTGGTTATAGAAGGGCAAGAGGCATTTACCTCCTAAGAAGGTAAGGGATTAAGATATTTCTAAAACTATAGGTCCAAGGTATTTGTTAAGGCTTGCAGGATGAAACGACTCTGGAGAGAAAAAAAGGCAAACCTTTTCCCAATACATGGAGTAAATGAACCTCACTACAATAATTTTTTTCATACATGCTCACTATTTTTCCACGGGGGTAAGGTAGCATCAAGAGCAGATGAAAAGATCCTTAGAAGGAAAATCTATTCATACATATCCTTACATCATACACTAAAGTGAAAATGGACTTCTACTTCCTATTTCTTCAGTTACTACACTAAAGTGATTTTATGAGGTAATTGAAATTTTCAAAATTTTCATAAATAAAACACTTCTATTCCAGATCATAACACTTTCCTAAACATATATTTGCTTTGTCGCTGTCTCCCGCGTTAGCGAGGTAGTGCAAGGAAACAGACGAAAGAATGGCCCAACCCGCCCACATACACATGTATATACATACATGTCCACACACGCACAATATACATACCTATACATCTCAATGTACACGTATATATACACACACACAGACATATACATATATACACATGTACATAATTCATACTGTCTGCCTTTATTTGTTCCCATCGCCACCTCGCCACACATGGAATAACAACCCCCTCCCCCCTCATGTGTGCGAGGTAGCACTAGGAAAAACACCAAAGGCCCCATTCGTTCACACTCAGTCTCTAGCTGTCATGTAATAATGCACCGAAACAACAGCTCCCTTTTCACATCCAGGCCCCACACACTTCGCATGGTTTACCCCAGACGCTTCACATGCCCTGGTTCAATCCATTGACAGCACGTCGACCCCGGTATACCACATCGCTCCAATTCACTCTATTCCTTGCACGCCTTTCACCCTCCTGCATGTTCAGGCCCCGATCACTCAAAATCTTTTTCACTCCATCTTTCCACCTCCAATTTGGTCTCCCACTTCCCCTCGTTCCCTCCACCTCTGATACATATATCCTCTTGGTCAATCTTTCCCCACTCATTCTCTCCATGTGACCAAACCATTTCAAAACACCCTCTTCTGCTCTCTCAACCACACTCTTTTTATTTCCACACATCTCTCTTACCCTTACATTACTTACTCGATCAAACCACCTCACACCACACATTGTCCTTAAACATCTCATTTCCAGCACATCCATCCTCCTGCGCACAACTCTATCCATAGCCCACGCCTCGCAACCATACAACATTGTTGGAACCACTATTCCTTCAAACATACCCATTTTTGCTTTCTGAGATAATGTTCTTGACTTCCAAACATTCTTCAAGGCTCCCAGAATTTTCGCCCCCTCCCCCACCCTATGATTCACTTCCGCTTCCATGGTTCCATCCACTGCCAGATCCACTCCCAGATATCTAAAATACTTCACTTCTTCCAGCTTTTCTCCATTCAAACTTACCTCCCAATTGACTTGACCCTCAACCCTACTGTACCTAATAACCTTGCTCTTATGTTTCCTAAACATATTTATCTGAAATGCCTATAACCCTAATAAGTTCTCAGCCCATCTATTCTGCAAGATACCTCTTTTCCTTGTTCATTCAACTATACCACAGTACTATATATATCTTGACTAAGCTATCATCTACAACACATCCTATAAGACCATACCAACTTTAAGGCTTTCATTCATGTGCTTTTCTAATGGTTTCTTGACACCACACATATACACCACAAATTGGCATTTCTTTACTCTGTCCATTCTCATGATTCCAGCTACACTAAATAAGTCATCCATCTCTAATGCTCTCAATTTTTATCCTTCCTGGACTTCTTTCAATAAAATTTGAAATGGTTTGGACACATGGAAAGAATGAGTGAGGAAAGATTGACAAAGAAGATATATGTGTTAGAGGTCAAGGGGCCAAGGAGAAGCAGGAGACCAAACTGGAGGTGGAAGGATGGAGTGGGAAAGATTTTGAGTGATCGGGGCCTGAACATACAGGAGGGTGAGAGGCTTGCAAGGAATAGAGTGAATTGGAACGATGCGGTATACTGGGGTCGATGTGCTGTCACTGGAATGAACCAGGGCATGTGAAGCATCTGGGGTAAACCATGGAAAGGTCTGTGGGACACGTAATCTTACATGGAAGCTCATCAAGCACCCCACACTTGAAATCTCTTCATATCATTCACAAGCTTTTTCAGTGCTTTCCTTTCCCCACATATACACACCAAATTCCCATACCTTCATCACAAGTCTCTTCTCCTATCCATCTCTACTGCCTTTAGATTTTACCTATCCTAATAAAAAGACAATAGAGTTTTATATCCATACTTCAGTTAAGACATATACTCCACTGAGCATGCTTACACTTGAAATCTCTCCATTCATCAGAGGTTTCAGGGAACCTCCAGCTTTCTCACTTACAAAACCTCTCTCAGCCTCACTTTGCCAACCATCATACTTTTTAAACCTTACAACTAAATTTGTAAACTCATCCACAACTTGTTCTTCACCAAATGAACTAATATAATACTGTGATTGCCCATCTATTTCAAAAACTAAATTCTTATTTTCACCCACATTAACTTTCAGCACATTACCATTCAATCTACATATCCCTCTGATTCAGCAAACAAACTAACATTATCTACATGAAACAATGGCGGTAACTTTCATTTTGTACTACCAAGAATCAGCAGTACACTGGTATCACCCCACATATCTCCCATCCTTAAAACCAATAAAATAAAAATGGTGACATATAATGTCTTGACAGTCTCAAAATGGTTTCAAAATACTCACACCATGATTTCCATTCACACAATAATAACTTCCAAGATACATATAATCTCTTACTAGCATTCAAGTGTTCTAAGAACATCCTATCTCATTCTGCTCTCCCCGTCCATAAATGTATTACAGTATGTAACAATAGTGGAAGGTATTAAGAGTATATGGTGTAGGAGGTAAGTTGCCAGAAGCAGTGAAAAGTTTTTACCATGGATGTAAGGCATGTGTACGACTAGGAAGAGAGGAAAGTGATTGGTTCCTAGTGAATGTCGGTTTGCAGCAGGAACTAAATGGTCTAAGTCACTAAAATATTGTCCACTTTAGAAAACAAACAGCTTACTAGGGTATTATGAATATTAAAAAGTACAGAGTATAGGAATAACTGTTAAAAAAGATCATACGAGAAAAGCAAAACAAAGCTGATGCATTGGACAACGTGGATAAACTATAAGAACCATATCTGCACACATGTACTTGCATCTATGCATGATACAAAAATGTAAAGGCTATAAGCATGCAAAAACATTTTCTTTTTTTTTGCTTTGTCGCTGTCTCCCGCGTTTGCGAGGTAGCGCAAGGAAACAGACGAAAGAAATGGCCCAACCCACCCCCATACACATGTATATACAAACATGTCCACACACGCAAATATACATACCTACACAGCTTTCCATGGTTTACCCCAGACGCTTCACATGCCCTGATTCAATCCACTGACAGCACGTCAACCCCGGTATACCACATCGATCCAATTCACTCTATTTCTTGCCCTCCTTTCACCCTCCTGCATGTTCAGGCCCAGATCACACAAAATCTTTTTCACTCCATCTTTCCACCTCCAATTTGGTCTCCCACTTCTCCTCGTTCCCTCCACCTCCAACACATATATCCTCTTGGTCAATCTTTCCTCACTCATTCTCTCCATGTGCCCAAACCATTTCAAAACACCCTCTTCTGCTCTCTCAACCACGCTCTTTTTATTTCCACACATCTCTCTTACCCTTACGTTACTCACTCGATCAAACCACCTCACACCACACATTGTCCTCAAACATCTCATTTCCAGCACATCCACCCTCCTACGCACAACTCTATCCATAGCCCACGCCTCGCAACCATACAACATTGTTGGAACCAGTATTCCTTCAAACATACCCATTTTTGCTTTCCGAGATAATGTTCTCGACTTCCACATATTCTTCAAGGCTCCCAGGATTTTCGCCCCCTCCCCCACCCTATGATCCACTTCCGCTTCCATGGTTCCATCCGCTGCCAGATCCACTCCCAGATATCTAAAACACTTTAATTCCTCCAGTTTTTCTCCATTCAAACTTACCTCCCAATTGACTTGACCCTCAACCCTACTGTACCTAATAACCTTGCTCTTATTCACATTTACTCTTAACTTTCTTCTTTCACACACTTTACCAAACTCAGTCACCAGCTTCTGCAGTTTCTCACATGAATCAGCCACCAGCGCTGTATCATCAGCGAACAACAACTGACTCACTTCCCAAGCTCTCTCATCCACAACAGACTTCATACTTGCCCCTCTTTCCAAAACTCTTGCATTCACCTCCCTAACAACCCCATCCATAAACAAGTTAAACAACCATGGAGACATCACACACCCCTGGCACAAACCTACATTCACTGAGAACCAACCACTTTCCTCTCTTCCTACACATACACATGCCTTACATCCTCGATAAAAACTTTTCACTGCTTCTAACAACTTGCCTCCCACACCATATATTCTTAATACCTTCCACAGAGCATCTCTATCAACTCTATCATATGCCTTCTCCAGATCCATAAATGCTATTTACAAATCCATTTGCAAAAACATTTTTTTTTTTTTTTTTTTTTGCTGTCGCTGTCTCCCGCGTTTGCGAGGTAGCGCAAGGAAACAGACGAAAGAAATGGCCCAACCCACCCCCATACATATGTATATACATACGTCCACACACGCAAATATACATACCTACACAGCTTTCCATGGTTTACCCCAGACGCCTCACATGCCCTGATTCAATCCGCTGACAGCACGTCAACCCGGTATACCACATCGCTCCAATTCACTCTATTCCTTGCTCTCCTTTCACCCTCCTGCATGTTCAGGCCCCGATCACACAAAATCTTTTTCACTCCATCTTTCCACCTCCAATTTGGTCTCCCTCTTCTCCTCGTTCCCTCCACCTCCGACACATATATCCTCTTGGTCAATCTTTCCTCACTCATTCTCTCCATGTGCCCAAACCATTTCAAAACACCCTCTTCTGCTCTCTCAACCACGCTCTTTTTATTTCCACACATCTCTCTTACCCTTACGTTACTTACTCGATCAAACCACCTCACACCACACATTGTCCTCATACATCTCATTTCCAGCACATCCAACCTCCTGCGCACAACTCTATCCATAGCCCACGCCTCGCAACCATACAACATTGTTGGAACCACTATTCCTTCAAACATACCCATTTTTGCTTTCCGAGATAATGTTCTCGACTTCCACACATTCTTCAAGGCTCCCAGAATTTTCGCCCCCTCCCCCACCCTATGATCCACTTCCGCTTCCATGGTTCCATCCTGCTGCCAGATCCACTCCCAGATATCTAAAACACTTCACTTCCTCCAGTTTTTCTCCATTCAAACTCACCTCCCAATTGACTAGACCCTCAACCCTACTGTACCTAATAACCTTGCTCTTATTCACATTTACTCTTAACTTTCTTCTTTCACACACTTTACCAAACTCAGTCACCAGCTTCTGCAGTTTCTCACATGAATCAGCCACCAGCGCTGTATCATCAGCGAACAACAACTGACTCACTTCCCAAGCTCTCTCATCCCCAACAGACTTCATACTTGCCCCTCTTTCCAAACCTCTTGCATTCACATCTCTAACAACCCCATCCATAAACAAATTAAACAACCATGGAGACATCACACACCCCTGCCGCAAACCTACATTCACTGAGAACCAATCACTTTCCTCTCTTCCTACACGTACACATGCCTTACATCCTCGATAAAAACTTTTCACTGCTTCGAACAACTTGCCTCCCACACCATATATTCTTAATACCTTCCACAGAGCATCTCTATCAACTCTATCATATGCCTTCTCCAGATCCATAAATTTTTTTTTTTTTTTTTTTTTTTTTTTTCAAACTATTCGCCATTTCCCGCGTTAGTGAGGTAGCGTTAAGAACAGAGAACTGGGCCACTGAGGGAATATCCTCACCTGGCCCCCTTCTCTGTTCCTTCTTTTGGAAAATTAAAAAAAATTGAGAGGTGAAGATTTGTATGGGTTTTCAGAAAAGAAGAGTGAATGTTGGGGTGAAGAGGGTGGTGAGAGTAAGTGAGCTTGGGAAGGAGACTTGTGTGAGGAAGTACCAGGAGAGACTGAGTACAGAATGGAAAAAGGTGAGAACAATGGAAGTAAGGGGAGTGGGGGAGGAATGGGATGTATTTAGGGAATCAGTGATGGATTGCGCAAAAGATGCTTGTGGCATGAGAAGAGTGGGAGGTGGGTTGATTAGAAAGGGTAGTGAGTGGTGGGATGAAGAAGTAAGATTATTAGTGAAAGAGAAGAGAGAGGCATTTGGACGATTTTTGCAGGGAAAAAATGCAATTGAGTGGGAGATGTATAAAAGAAAGAGACAGGAGGTCAAGAGAAAGGTGCAAGAGGTGAAAAAGAGGGCAAATGAGAGTTGGGGTGAGAGAGTATCATTATATTTTAGGGAGAATAAAAAGATGTTCTGGAAGGAGGTAAATAAAGTGCATAAGACAAGGGAGCAAATGGGAACTTCAGTGAAGGGCACAAATGGGGAGGTGATAACAAGTAGTGGTGATGTGAGAAGGAGATGGAGTGAGTATTTTGAAGGTTTGTTGAATGTGTTTGATGATAGAGTGGCAGATATAGTGTGTTTTGGTTGAGGTGGTGTGCAAAGTGAGAGGGTTAGGGAAAATGATTTGGTAAACAGAGAAGAGGTAGTAAAAGCTTTGCGGAAGATGAAAGCCGGCAAGGCAGCAGGTTTGGATGGTATTGCAGTGGAATTCATTAAAAAAGGGGGTGACTGTATTATTGACTGGTTGGTAAGGTTATTTAATGTATGTACGACTCATGGTGAGGTGCCTGAGGATTGGCGGAAAGCGTGCATAGTGCCATTGTACAAAGGCAAAGGGGATAAGAGTGAGTGCTCAAATTACAGATGTATAAGTTTGTTGAGTATTCCTGGTTAATTATATGGGAGGGTATTGATTGAGAGGGTGAAGGCATGTACAGAGCATCAGACTGGGGAAGAGCAGTGTGGTTTCAGAAGTGGTAGAGGATGTGTGGATCAGGTGTTTGCTTTGAAGAATGTATGTGAGAAATACTTAGAAAAGCAAATGGATTTGTATGTAGCATTTATGGATCTGGAGAAGGCATATGATAGAGTTGATAGAGATGCTCTGTGGAAGGTATTAAGAATATATGGTGTGGGAGGCAAGTTGTTAGGAGCAGTGAAAAGTTTTTATCGAGGATGTAAGGCATGTGTACGTGTAGGAAGAGAGGAAAGTGATTGGTTCTCAGTGAATGTAGGTTTGTGGCAAGGGTGTGTGATGTCTCCATGGTTGTTTAATTTGTTTATGGATGGGGTTGTTAGGGAGGTGAATGCAAGAGTTTTGGAAAGAGGGGCAAGTATGAAGTCTGTTGGGGATGAGAGAGCTTGGGAAGTGAGTCAGTTGTTGTTCGCTGATGATACAGCGCTGGTGGCTGATTCATGTGAGAAACTGCAGAAGCTGGTGACTGAGTTTGGTAAAGTGTGTGAAAGAAGAAAGTTAAGAGTAAATGTGAATAAGAGCAAGGTAATTAGGTACAGTAGGATTGAGGGTCAAGTCAATTGGGAGGTAAGTTTGAATGGAGAAAAACTGGAGGAAGTAAAGTGTTTTAGATATCTGGGAGTGGATCTGGCAGTGGATGGAACCATGGAAGCGGAAGTGGATCATAGGGTGGGGGAGGGGGCGAAAATCCTGGGAGCCTTGAAGAATGTGTGGAAGTCGAGAACATTATCTCGGAAAGCAAAAATGGGTATGTTTGAAGGAATACTGGTTCCAACAATGTTGTATGGTTGCGAGGCGTGGGCTATGGATAGAGTTGTGCACAGGAGGATGGATGTGCTGGAAATGAGATGTTTGAGGACAACGTGTGGTGTGAGGTGGTTTGATCGAGTAAGTAACGTAAGGGTAAGAGAGATGTGTGGAAATAAAAAGAGCGTGGTTGAGAGAGCAGAAGAGGGTGTTTTGAAATGGTTTGGGCACATGGAGAGAATGAGTGAGGAAAGATTGACCAAGAGGATATATGTGTCGGAGGTGGAGGGAACGAGGAGAAGTGGGAGACCAAATTGGAGGTGGAAAGATGGAGTGAAAAAGATTTTGTGTGATCGGGGCCTGAACATGCAGAAGGGTGAAAGGAGGGCAAGGAATAGAGTGAATTGGATCGATGTGGTATACCGGGGTTGACGTGCTGTCAGTGGATTGAATCAGGGCATGTGAAGCGTCTGGAGAAAACCATGGAAAGCTGTGTAGGTATGTATATTTGCGTGTGTGGACGTATGTATATACATGTGTATGGGGGTGGGTTGGGCCATTTCTTTCGTCTGTTTCCTTGCGCTACCTCGCAAACGCGGGAGACAGCGAAAAAAAAAATAAACAAAGGCATTCTGAGAAGATTCTACTCAGGTTAACCTGTTTAAAACATATGAAAGAGTTTAATGCTTTTCTACAAAACAGCATACCTACAATAAACAAAGTGTGGTTTCTTATAACCTTAACTTAATACTTCTAAAAATGCTATGATTCCCTTTTGACAACCTTGAATCTATTAATGTCTCCTGAAAGTCTGGATTATGACATTACAAACCTCTAAAGTTGTCTTCTCCTTTTTCCAAGCTTTCTCAAGGAGTTCTAACTTCTGAGTGGAAGATGCCTGGAATGCTTGTAATTTTTCAAGATTCATTCTATTCTCCTCTATCAACTGAATATTTGCAACCTCTAAATGGTTTCTCTCCTTTATCAATTCTTCTTCTATTGCTTGCAAGGAGTCCACCTCACTTGAAGAAACCTTTAACTGTCTTTGAAGACTTTCAATCTGTAAATAGTAAACCAAAGCTTACTCAAACCAACATTGTGAATTAAAAGTATAATAAATATAACTTGACGATGCCTTCATACATTTCTGTTTTTTTATCATACTGAATAAAATATGGCAAGACATAACCTTATGATTGCTGATTTGCTGCAAACAGCATGGGACACTTCAAGCAGTTAGCTGCAAGCGTATCATATACCAGCTGAGGCATCAAAACATCCTTAGCATGGTTAACAGTGAAGTAGTGAGGCAGAAAACAACAACTGGCAATTCAGAATAATGTTTCCACATCCTTTGCCTGTATTTCATTAAATCATCTGGTTAGTAATCATTAAGATGCCTTGTAGGGAGTCTTTTGTCATTTTTGTGCTCCCCAGGCAGAAGAGGCAATGTGTTCTGTATTGATATTATATATAGTTACATAATAACTAAAGTATATAAATGAGAGGACAACTTTTTTCATAACTTCATCACTGTTTTCTGTATTAGCGAGGTAGTGCCAGGAACAGAAGAAAAGCTGTATCTGCTCACATCCATTCTCTATTTGTCATGTGTAATGCACCACAACTACAGTTCCCTATCCACATCCAGGCCATGGAGACCTTTCCATGATTTACCTTGGATGCTTCACATGCCCTGGGTCAGGCCATTATACCACACTGTTCCAATTCACTCTATCCCATGCACATCTCTCTCCTGCACATTCAGACCTCAATCGTTCAAAATCGTTTTCACTTTATCCTTTCATCACCAAATTGGGTCTCCCCATTCCCCTTGTTCCCTCCTATTCCGACAAATATATCCTCTTTGTAACCTTTTCCTCACTCATTCTCTCCATAGGTCTGAACCATTTCAGCACACCCTCTTCAGCTCTCCCAACCACATTCTTCTTATTACCCCTTATCCTTTCATTGCTCACACAATCAAACCACCTCACACCACACAGTGTCCTGAAACATTTCATGTTAAACACATCCACCCTCCGCACAGCAAGGCCTATGCCTTGCATTCATATAATATTGCTGGGACTACTAATTGCAAATTAAATCTACAGAACAGTATTCTGGATCAAAAAGGATTTTTCATAAAAACAGAAATATAAGCTTTAATGAATAATCATTCAAAACTATGACAAAATTTCAACAAAATCATTAGAAAATATTCTAATTTTTCGAGAAAAAACTGATTGCTTTTATCATCAACTGGTGTGCATGATATCTTGAGAATTAATAGGTTAAAAATGAAGTACATATGATCTAGTAAAACAAGTTCTGTACCTACTATTGCTCAAAACTAAGGACATGGATATATGATACATCAATTCTGTATCCAATGGTGAACAGCTTTAAAGCCACAATTGTTAACACCACAAATATATTTTGGTAAATTAACACTTTCATACATCAATGATTAAAAAAAATCATGATCTAATTATATAATTCAAGAAACAATTGGTAATATACGAATGAACTGTGACAGCTCCCTGGAAAATAACAGCCATGTTATGATTATAAAAGTGTAAAAGTAACCACAAGGGTATCAACTAAGCAATAAACATTCTAGAACTCATTCCAGTGAAGATGTCATGGAGTCAGTCCATCAAATTAATCAACAGTGATAAAATAATCTAAAAATGAACTACCAACATCAAAGGAAATTAAAAACCTTGGTAATAAGAGCCACTTTTCCCTCTGTTAGGTTAGCCACCATCTCCCTCAGAGAACTGGCTTCTGCTTCCACCTTTCTGACTGTCTCTTCTGCTGCCTCAGTATTTTTTACAGCAAGCTTCATTTTCTTTAACTCTGCTACAGTGTCTGTAACAGAATACATAACTAAAAAAGGGAAATAATCATGTATCAATATACCACTGATATCAAATCTGCCTCCTCCTACATACAAGAAACTAAATCATTAACCAGTCAAAAAATCAATCAGTATCACATATGCCTTCCCTTGCAATACAACAAAGGCTCCTGCAGAAACTCATCCACACTCTAAATCTTCAATACATCTCTAAAGGTTCCTTAACTGGAATACCCACCTCAAATTCTTTTTTTTGCAAGGTAATGTCAGAAACAGAGTTCACATTTGCTCACATTCATTCTCTAGCTGTTATGTGGAATGCAGCAAAACCACAAATTCCTGTCCACAACCAGGCCCTAAAGATCTTTCCATGGTTTATGCTAACTGCTTCTCATATTCTGGTTCAGTCCCTTGATAGCCCATCAATGCCTGTATACATCATTCCAGTTTACTCTATCATGTACATGCTTTTCACCTTACTGTATGTTCAGGCCACGATCACTCAAAATATTTTCCACTCCATCCCTCCATCTCCAATTTGGTCTACCCCTTCTCAATGTTCCCTTCATTCCAGACAAACATATCCTCTTTGTCAACCTCTCCTCAATCATTCTTTTCATATGTCCAGAACATTTCAGCGCACTGCACACCCTATTCAGCTCTTTCAAACACACTCTTTTTGTCACCACACCTCGCCCTTACCCTCTTATCACTTATGCGATCAAACCACCTCACACCACTTATTCTCTTCAAACATTTAACTCTACTCTTCCATTTTATGATTAGTTTTCCTCTCCATCTACTCAGGGGGATATATAGAGTACTGATCTAGGTGTGCTATCAGAGAAATTCTGCCAAAAGGCAGAACTAGCAGACTGAGCTCACTGCAGAAAAATCTAATTACAAAGAATAAGTTGTGCATGTTACAGGTTGACAAGTGCAATGATAAAAGAAAGTGATTCCATGCACGTGGACTGAAAGCTAACAGCCTATGAATGGGTGAAGAAGAAAAAAAGAACAGCTAACAGAGCCTAAGGAGTGCAAATTAAGTCATTGAAATGCTGACTCATTGTGCAGCTGACCCTAACCTTACTAATACTGAGGCATGTAAAATAGGTAATGTAACTGCCTGGTTGGTGGATGCCTACCACCTACAACCAGGGTTCTTAAGCTTTTCCTGCATATGGACCACTTAGGGTAACTTGCTAGACCTTTGTAAGACAGCTTAATTATGGAGTGGAAACACATATACGATACTTAAATCATTTAATGTGAATGCAGATTTTGAAGTAGTAGGAGACACCTACTGCTGCTGCTGCTACTATTCTGTAATAGTGGTGGTGATAGTAGTTGGTATTGGGTGGCAGGCAATCATCAACCAAGGAAGTACTATTGCTTGGGTTTTGGAAAGGATAGTGGTGGTAGAGGATTGAGCCTGCATTGTGGCATTTGTCACGAACTTCCTTTCAAGCCCAGATAGCTATCTTTTAACCCTTGCTTCATCCATATATGGGATGCTGGCACTGAACCTCACACCCTCTTTTTCTCATACACAAAACTTAGCAACACATAACTCATGTCTTTATTTTTTCTTTCTTAATTTTCAATACTTCAAAATATGGCTTTGTAACCATCAAATCATTCTCCAGCAATGATTAAGAGTGGACACACTGGATAAGAGGGGTTGAGCAGATCCTAGGGCCCACTTAACTGCCATCATGCATTTGGGATCCATCCTACTTCCACAGATACAGATCCTTGAACTGGTTCTTTTTCTGTTCACTTCTGCAACAGTCACAGTCTTAATTCTAACTTTCCTTCTGTTGAACACCATTTGTTTACCTCCTCCCCTGATCTTTTTCTTCTCCCCGAAATCCAACTGTCCAAGGTTACTGCTCCTTTGCACTATCAAATCTCCAACTATAATCTCTACCACTGTTTTTACTCCAATGTGGAGTTTGTGGTTACTGTAGAATTAAGATACTTAATATATGCCTTATGGATCCCGAATCTTCCTATTCTGAGCACTATAGCTCAAAATCTCTACCCTTTATCATATTGCTTTTATGTTTCTTTCACTTCCCAAATTCCTCTAATTACAACTCTTTAACTATTTGACTTCTTGCCACAAAAGTCTACTCTCTTGGTATCCACATGCTGAAATAGCTTATGCAAGGGATTTCAGTGTACACCACAAGAATAGGTCAGGCTCTGACCAAGGTTAGAGGCTATATATGTGCCTACATTGGAAGAGAGAAGGGTGAAGGGTAACCTGATCACAAACTTTTATCAAAACAGATCAGTGATGCTGACGGTGAAGAGGTCTTTGAGAGATGTAGGGATAGAGCAACCTAAGAATATCCAACATAAAATTAAGCATGAAACTTGTTTAAAAAGATATGAAGAAGCACTTTTATAGTACACGAGTGGTGCATGAATGGAAGTCAACGGGAATAAGGTTTATGCAGAAAGCATACATAAATTCAAGTAGTTGCATAATAGTAAAGAACAAGTTATTCTAATGTTGTTTACTTATTATACTTTGTCGCTGTCTCCCGCGTTAGCGAGGTAGCGCAAGGAAACAGATGAAAGAATGGCCCAACCCACCCACATACACATGTATATACACACATCCACACGTACATATACATACATAAACACCTTAACGTATACATATATATATACACACACACAGATATATACATATATATACATGTACATAATTCATACTGTCTGCCCATATTCATTCCCATCGCCACCCCGCCACACATGAAATAACGACCCCCTCCCCCTGCATGTGTGCGAGGTAGCGCTAGGAAAAGACAACAAAGGCAACATTCGTTCACACTCAGTCTCTAGCTGTCATGAAAAATGCACCAAAACCAAAGTTCCCTTTCCACATCCAGGCCCCACAGAACTTTCCATGGTTTACCCCAGACGCTTCACATGCCCTGGTTCAATCCACTGACAGCATGTTGACCCCAGTATACCACATAGTTCCAATTCACTCTATTCCTTGCACACCTTTCACCCTCCTGCATGTTCAGGCCCCGATCACTCAAAATCTTTTTCACTCCATCTTTCCTTCTCCAATTTGGTCTCCCACTTCTCCTCGTTCCCTCCACCTCTGACACATATATCCTTTTTGTCAATCTTTCCTCACTCATTCTCTCTATGTGACCAAATCATTTCAAAACACCCTCTTCTGCTCTCTCAACCACACTCTTTTCATTACCACACACCTCTCTTACCCTTTCATTACTTACTCGATTAAACCACCTCACACCACATATTGTCCTCAAACACCTCATTTCCAGCACATCCACCCTCCTCCACACAACTCTATCTATAGCCCACGCCTTGCAACCACATAACATTGTTGGAACCACCATTCCTTCGAACATACCCATTTTTGCTTTCCAAGATAATGTTCTCAACTTCCACACATTCTTCAAGGCTCCCAGAACTTTCGCCCCCTCCCCCACCCTATGATTCACTTACACTTCCATGGTTCCATCTGCTGCCAAATCCACTCCCAGATATCTAAAACACTCCACTTCTTCCAGTTTTTCTCCATTCAAACTTACCTCCCAACTGACTTGTCCCTTAACCCTACTGTACCTAATAACCTTGCTTTTATTCACATTTACTCAGCTTTCTTCTTTCACACACTTTACCATACTCAGTCACCAGCTTCAGCAGTTTCTCAACCAAATCAGCCACCAGCGCTGTATCATCAGTGAACAACTGACTCAAGGATGTGTATTTTCTGTTTGTAGTATTTAAATTCTGTATTTCTGTAATAAGTCAAGGAGTTAGTAAATTCCTTGATAATGAACAAGGTACAAATACCAGTAAACACATTATTTCACATATACATTTACTTTCAAATCTAAGAGGGGAAAAGAAATAGGTAGCATTTGGTAGGCAGCCAATGGCCAGGACAGTATATTACCAGTGCTACCCATCTGGGTATTGGGAAGGTTAGACAGCTGCATAGTACGCCAGCACTTCAGTGTTGTCAAGTTGCACTCCTCTGACCCAAGTAGCTGTCTTTTTTCCTGCCCCACCCACTCGTGGACTACTGGCATTCTGTTCAGAAACACAATCTCTCCTTATCATACATGTAACACTTGACAGCACTTAACTCATACAGCTCATTCTTCATAACTTTAGATATCCTTGTGGTATGTGCTATGTGCTAGCCCAGCTTTTTGGCAAAATGGTAGGAACAACAGACAGAAGTAGTAGGTATGAACATTTAGGTAGAAATATTAGGTGGAAGTAGTTGGTAAAAACAGTGGGCGGGAATGTTAAGTAGAAGTAGGTGGTAAGAACAATGGTTGAGAGTGTTAGGTAGACGTCATGTAAGAACATTAGGAAGGAGCCTCTAGAAACACTACACTAGACTTGCCCTCTGCCAGTGGCCTGTTAAGTATGAGGCACTTAAAGCTAAAAAGCGGCAGTGGAGTTCACTACTTATGAACACTATTGCCGGGGGCACCCCAATGAGGGAGTCACTGAAGGGAACAGGCATAACAGATATATAGATAGATAGATAAAGAATGTTCAACAGATGAGGCCCCACGAATGTAAACTCCCTCCCTGAACAGTACAAACAGATAATTACAGGGCCAGAAAAAGATGAGGATAGTTGGTTGCTTGGCCTCATCTCCACACAATGACATCAAAAAGACCTGGTCATGGTGCTATATAGTTGTTGAGTAACTGTGAAAGAACATATGCTCACCAATGTTTTATGATGGTCAAAGGGGGTGAATCTACTTGGATACATATTTCTGGGGGTAAAACAGTATCTAATTTTTCTCTACTATTAGCTGCATGTCCAAAATTCTTTATCAGAACTATCAGGAAAATCTACAGTAATACTGGAAATTCTATCATTCTTTGTGTAGCTTTTTCTTGTTAAAGTATAATTCACCTTGACCTATCTTAAAACATAAATTTCAATTAGTCAGTTTAATGCACTTTCTAATTTTTCCCCATTCAATTACATGTTTGTCTGCTGATTCACTTGATTGTAACTCCCTTCCCTGAATTTTGGATCTTCAACACATAAATCTCCCTTTCAGCTAATGCACTTTTTTCCTTTCATTTTTTTCTCTCTCTTAACGTGGGACAAACAAACAGAGCTACAACCAACTCTACCTTTCCCATTTTCATGAATGAACCTTAGCCTTATTTCCCTAAATCACCTCATCTACCCACTTTACATGTCATTCAAGACCCTTTTTGTTTCTGCAATTCTTAACTACCTGTTACACTAAATTTCTTATGTCAACTTGAGGATTTTAATATAATCTATCATCAAAATCATGATTAATTTTACACAGTCTTACCATCTTTTGCAGATTTAGCCTTCTGAGCTAAAGCCAACAGGTTTCGACATTTAGTAATGAGTTCTTCTCGTGTTAGCTTTTCCAGACTTCCTCCCCCAGCAGGTCGGCCTGATACCCTTTCCTCCCCTTGACTCCCATTTGAAGCATTATTACTACCATTACCCTCCTGAAAGAAAAAAGGTATATCAATAACCTATGCTGCAAAAATATACAAACATTCTAATTCAATCAATTAAATTATTCTTTTTTCTTTCTTTTCTTTCTGTGTTTAGCAGCCTGACAGCTGCCTTCTTAACTTGAATATAATTAACTTTTCTGAGAAAAACATATCAACAGGAAAAACAGAGCACAGTAACAAAACTTACAGAATATAACGTAACTCTTTGGGGAAACTTGCAGATTTTGAAGTCTGGAAAACCATTTCATACCTAGAGACATACATGAAGGAAGTGGCACCTCAAAAATTCTCATCCTTAGCTATAATTTGGCCTTCAGTATGGATCATCCCCTTTAAAAGGTCATCTAAAGCCACACAAGGGAGGCTCACCAGATAAAAGTAGAGTTTAAGTCTAATACATGCATTTTTTTATGTGACAGGCCCCTTTTGCTTATCTTAACTTATGAGAGATTCCCTTAAATAGCTAAGGTGCAGACCACTTACCTCATTACATGAACTCAAGGAATCTGCCTTGGTTGTGAAAAGAGTACCAGTTTTGTGCTAAAAAGGCTCAACTCTTAATTAACAGGAGTCATTATATGAAAACTTGTAAATGCTGGCTGGCTAGAACATATATCTCAGAGCTCCTTTGCATTATGACATCTTTAATTAAATCATTCCTTTCTCTTTCTCACCATTTTCTCTGTATTTGAGATTTTAGGTACTCCTTCACAGTATATTTCACAGAACGTCTTGCCACAAAGCCCTGGTTCCAGGGAACAGAACTCCATTTCCCAATCTACATTACCATAAAATCGTTGAAGTTTGTGTAGTTCCCTTAAATACATCTCCCCTTTATGTAATTTCTTACCTCTGGTCTTTTAATGTCCCCTTTTACCACATATTTAAATTTGAGCATTACAACTGGTGTACTAAATTCAGTAGAATGTTCTCAATGTCCATGCTAAAATGTATGAAGATAAGATCGAGCAATGATGGCGTATCAGTCCCTCATCTTAATACACTCCATGACAAGGGATGGGAAATTTTCCTGTCTGCTGTCTAAAAACTTGTGTCTCCATGGTTCCATATTACAATGAGAATCCAAATTACCCCACTCTATCGCTTTACAAATGATATGCCACATTATCAGTACTTTGATATCTCTATGAAATAAGTGTTTAATATACCATCCACATTGTTCCTTCACTGTTATCACTTTTTATTGGTCCTGGACTGTTGTAATTCTTTGGGGGATTACAAAAGAACATCACTATATATAGCGAGGTAGCGCAAGGAAAAGACAACAAAGGCCACATTTGTTCCCACTCAGTCTCTAGTTGTCATGTATAATGCACTGAAACCACAGCTCCCTTTCCACATTCAGGCCCCACAGAACTTTCCATGGTTTACCCCAGATGCTTCACATGCCCTGGTTCAATCCATTGACAGCACATCAACCCTGGTATACCACATCGTTCCAATTCACTCTATTCCTTGCACACCTTTCATGCTCCTGCATGTTCAAGCCCTGATCGCTCAAAATCTTTTTCACTCCATCCTTCCACCTCCAATTTGGTCTCCCATTTCTCCTCGTTCCCTCCACCTCTGACACATATATCCTCTTTGTCAATCTTTCCTCACTTATTCTCTCCATGTGACCAAACCATTTCAATAACCCTCTTCTGCTCTCTCAACCACACCCTTTTTATTACCAAACATCTCTCTTACCCTTTCATTACTTGCTCAATCAAACCACCTCACACCCCATATTGTTCTCAAACATCTCATTTCCAACAAATCCACCCTCCTCCGCACAACTCTATCTAAAGCCCATGCCTCGCAACCACATAACATTGTTGGAACCAATATTCCTTCAAACATACACACTTTTGCTTTCCAAAATAATGTTCTCGCCTCCCACACATTTTTCAACACTCCCAAAACTTTTGCCCCCTTCCCCACCCTGTGACTCACTTCGGCTTCCATGGTTCCATCCGCTTCCAATTCCACTCCCAGATATATAAAACACTTTAATTCCTCCAGTTTTTCTCCATTCAAACTTACCTCCCAATTGACTTGTCCCTCAACCCTACTGTACCTAATAACCTTGCTCTTATTCACATTTACTCTCAGCTTTCTTCTTTCACACACTTTACCAAACTCAGTCACCAGCTTCTGCAGTTTCTCAACCGAATCAGCCACCAGCGCTGTATCATCAGCAAACAACAACTGACTCACTTCCTAAGCCCTCTCATCCACAACAGACTGCATACTTGCCTCTCTCTCCAAAACTCTTGCATTCACCTTCCTAACAACCCCATCCATAAACATACTGAACAACCATGGGAGACATCACACACCCCTGCTGCAAACCAACATTCACTGAGAACCAATCACTTTCCTCTCTTCCTACTCGTACATACATGCCTTACATCCTCAGTAAAAACTTTTCACTGCTTCTAACAACTTGCCTCCCACACCATATATTCTTAATACCTTCCACAGAGCATCTCTATCAACTTTATCATATGCCTTCTCCAGATCCATGAATGCTACATACAAATCCATTTACTTTCTAAGTATATCTCACATATATTCTTAAAAGCAAACACCTGATCCACACATCCTCTACCACTTCTGAAACCACACTGCTCTTCCCCAATCTCATGCTCTGTACATGCTTTCACCCTCTCAATCAATACTCTCCCATATAATTTCCCAGAAATACTCAACAAACTTATACCTCTGTAATTTGAGCACTCACCTTTGTCCCCTTTGCCTTTGTACATTGGCACTACGCATGCATTCTGCCAATCCTCAGGCACCTAACCATGAGTCATACATACATTCAATATCCTTACCAACCAGTCAACAATACAGTCACCCCCTTTTTTGATAAATTCCACTGTAAAACCATCCAAACCCGCTGCCTTGCTGGCTTTCATCTACCACAAAGCTTTTACTATCTCTTCTCTGTTTATCAAATCATTCTCCCAAACCCTTTCACTTCGCACACCACCTCAACCAAAACATCCTATATCTGCCACTCTATTATCTAACGCATTCAACAAACCTTCAAAACACTCACTCCATCTCCTTCTCACATCACCACTACCTGTTATTACCTCCCCATTAGCCCCCTTCACCGATGTTCCCATTTGTTCTCTTGTCTTATGAACTTTATTTACCTCCTTCCAAAACATCTTTTCATTCTCCCTAAAATTTAATGGTACTCTCTCACCCCAACTCTCATTTGCCCTCTTTTACACCTCTTGCACCTTTCTCTTGACCTTCTGCCTCTTTCTTTTATACATCTACCAGTCATTTGCACTATTTCCCTGCTAAATTCGTCTAAATGCCTCTCTCTTCCCTTTCACTAATAATCTTACTTCTTCATCCCACCACTCACTACCATTTCTAATCTGCCTAACTCCCATGCTTCTCATGCCACAAGCATCTTTTGCGCAAGCCATCACTACTTCCCTAGATACATCCCATTCCTCCCCCACTCTCCTTATGTCCTTTGCTCTCACCTTTTGCCATTCTGCACTCAGTCTCTCCTGGTGCTTCCTCACACAAGCCTCCTTCCCAAGCTCACTTACTCTCACCACTCTCTTCATCCCAACATTCTCTCTTGTTTTCTGAAAACCTCTACAAATCTTCACTTCTGCCTCCACAAGATAATGATCAGACATCCCTCATGTTGCACCTCTCAGCACATTAACATACAAAAGTCTTTCTTTTGCGCGCCTATCAATTAACACGTATTCCAATAACACTCTCTGGCCATCTCTCCTACTTACATACATATACTTATGTACATCTCCCTTTTTAAACTAAGTATTCCCAGTCACCAGTCCTTTTTCAGCGCACAAATCTACAAGCTCATATTCCTATGAGTCCACGGGGAAAATGAAACATGATAAGTTCCCAAGTGCACTTTCGTGTAAAGATCACATCATCAAGGGAGACACAAGGGAGAAATATAACAGTCAGTTGATATACAATGAAGAGACGTAGCTCGGACGCCATATGGTAAACATGCATGGAGACATCACACATCCCTGCCGCAAACCAACATTCACTGAGAAACAATCACTTTCCTCTCTTCCTACGCGTACACATGCCTTACATTCTTGATAAAAACTTTTCACTGCTTCTAACAACTTGCCTCCCATACCATATATTCTTAATACCTTCCACATAGCATCTCTATCAACTCTATCATATGCCTTCTCCAGATCCATAAATGCTACATACAAATCCATCTAAGTATTCCTCACATACATTTTTCAAAGCAAACACCTGATCCACACATCCTCTACCACTTCTGAAACCACACTGCTCTTCCCCAATCTGATGCTCTGTACATGCCTTCACCCTCTCAATCAATATCCTCCCATATAATATCCCAAGAATACTCAACAAACTTATACCTCTGTAATTTGAGGACTAACTTTTATCCCCTTTGCCTTTGTACAATGGCACTATGCAAGCATTCCAACAATCCTTAGGCACCTCACCATGAGTCATACATACATTAAATAATCTTACCAACCAGTCAACAATACAGTCACCCCCTTTTTTACTAAATTCCACTACAATACCATCCAAACCCGCTGCCTTGCTGGCTTTCATCTTCCACAAAGCTTTTACTACCTCTTCTCTGTTTACCAAATCATTCTCCCTAACCCTCTCACTTTGCGCACCACCTTGACCAAAACACCCTATATCTGCCACTCTATCATCAAACACATTCAATGAACCTTCAAAATAATCACTCCATCTCCTTCTCACACCACCATTACTTGTTATCGCCTCCCCATCAGCCCAATTCACTGATGTTCCCATTTGTTCCCTTGTCTTATGCACTTTATTCACCTCCTTCCAAAACATCTTTTTATTCTTCCTAAAACTTAATGATACTCTCTCACCCCAACTCTCATTTGCCCTCATTTTCAACTCTTGCACCTTTCTCTTGACCTCCTGCCTCTTTCTTTTATACATCTCCCAGTCATTTGAATTATTCCCAGCAAAACTCGTCCAAATGCCTCTCTCTTCTCTTTCACTAATAATCTTACTTCTTCATCCCACCACTCACTACCCTTTCTAATCTGCCCACCTCCCATGCTTCTTATGCCACAAGCATCTTTTGCACAAGCCATCACTGCTTCCCTAAATACATCCCATTCCTCCCCCACTCCCCTTACCTCCTTTGTCCTCACTTTTTTCCATTCTGTACTCAGTCTCTCCTGGTATTTCCTCACACAAGTCTCCTTCCTAAGCTCACTTACTCTCACCACTCTCTTCACCCCAACATTCTCTCTTCTTTTCTGAAAACCTCTACAAATCTTCACTTTCGCCTCCACAAGATAACGACCAAACATCCCTCCAGTTGCCCCTCAGCAAATTAACATTCAAAAGTCTCTCTTGCGCACGCCTATCAATTAACACGTAATCCAACAACGCTCTCTGGCCATTCCTCCTACTTACATATGTATACTTATGTATATCTCTCTTTTTAAACCAGGTATTCCCAATCACCAGTCCTTTTTCAGCACATAAATCTACAAGCTCTTCATCATTTCCATTTACAACACTGAACACCCCATGTTCACCAATTATTCCCTCAACTGCCACATTACTCACCTTTGCATTCAAATCACCCATCACTATAACCCAGTCTCGTGCATCAAAACTACTGACACACTCACTCAGCTGCTCCCGAAACACTTACCTCTCATGATCTTTCTTCTCATGCCCAGGTGCATATGCACCAATAATCACCCATCTCTCTCCATCCACTTTCAGTTTTACCCATATCAATCTAGAGTTTACTCTCTTACACTCTATCACATACTCCCACCACTCCTGTTTCAGGAGTCATGCTACTCCTTCCCTTGCTCTCGTCCTCTCACTAACCCCTGACTTTATTCTCAAGACATTCCCAAACCACTCTTCCCCTTTACCCTTGAGCTTTGTTTCACTCAGAGCCAAAACATCCAGGTTCCTTTCCTCAAACATACTACCTATCTCTCCTTTTATATATTTTACTTTGTCGCTGTCTTCTGCGTTAGCAAGGTAGCGCAAGGAAACAGATGAAAGAATGGCCCAACACACCCACATACATATGTATATACATACACGTCCACACACGCAAATATACATACCTACACACCTCAACGTATACATATATATATATACACACACAGACATATACATATATACACATGTACATAATTCATACTGTCTGCCTCTATTCATTCCCATCGCCACCCCACCACACACGAAATAACAATCCCCTCCCCCCTCATGTGCGCGAGGTTGCGCTAGGAAAAGACAACAATGGCCACATTCGTTCACACTTAGTCTCTAGCTGTCATGTAATAATGCACCGAAACCACATCTCCCTTTCCACATCCAGGCCCCACAGAACTTCCCATGATTTACCCCAGACACTTCACTTGCTTGCCTTTATCCACTCCCCACAGGAAACAGTATTGCTACCCCCTGATTCAGCGAGGTAGCATAAGGAAAACAGGCAAAAAAAAGCCACATTCATACGCACTCAAGTCTCCAGCTGTCATGTGTAATGCACCGAACCCACAGCTTCCTATCCACATCCAGGCTCCACAGACCTTTCCATGGTTTACCCTATTAGTTTTACATGCCCTGATTCCGTCCATTGACAACATGTCGACACAAGTATACCACATTGTTCCAATTCACACTATTCCACAGACACCTCTTCCCCTCCAGTATGCTTACACCCCAATCGCTCAAAATCTTTTTCACTCCATCCTTCCACCTCCAATTTGGTCTCCTGCTTCTCCCTGTTTCTCCACCTCTGACACATATATCCTCTTTGTCAATCTTTCCTCACTTGTTCTCCATATGTCCAAACCATTTCAACATACCCTCTTCTGCTCTCTTAACCACACTCTTTTTATTTCCACACATCTCTTTTACCCTTTCATTATCTACTCGATCAAATCTCCTCACCACAAGTTATCCTAAAACATTTCATTTCCAACACATCCAGCCTCCTTCATAAAACCGAATCCATAGCCCATGCCTCAACAACCATATAATAATAAAAATATTGTTGGAACTATTTTTCCTTCAAAACATACCCATTTTTGCTCTCCAAAATAATTTTGTCTCTTTTCAAACATTCTTCAATGCTCCTAGAACCTTCAGTCCCTCCCCCACCCTAAAAGTCACTTTCATGTTTCATTTGCTGCTACGTCACTCCCAGATATCTAAAACACTTTACTACCTCCAATTCTTCTCCATTCAATCTTACGTCCCAACTAACTTGTCCCTCAATCCTGCTGAGCCTAATAACCTTATTCTCATTCACGTTTACTCCCAACTTTCTCCTTTCACACACTTTTCCAAACTCAGTCACCATTAGGGCATTCGACCGCCCATGCCATCTCAGCTACCATAAAAAAACATACATCATTCACTAATGTTAATGTACTGCATTAAATGTAAACTACCATCACTGTCAACATATCTTAGCTAATTCCACAGCATCCCTAAAATACACAGTAAAGTACCAGTTTGGCCATGCACTGAATGTAGTTTCTGTGATTTTTGTAAGGTAATAGTAAAACAAAGTGAAGAAAATAGGACAAAAGTCGTGGAACATAATTTACTGCATTACACATCATCAACTCAACTAAGGCAAAAGGGTAATGGGGGATAGGAATATCTGGGTTGATATGGGTTTCATTTATGTGAATGTGAGCTAATCACTTGTAAAATATCTAAATGGCCCAAGAAAAGTTCACCTAACCTAAACTTATTGTAAAAATGCGCCAACATCAACGTGGTCTGTTGGAGAGTGTCATGTGGAATGACTATTTGGGGGAGATTGGGAGGCAGTGCTAGCGGCTATTTGGTCTGTTATCCGTGTGTTAATATTCGTCCTCAGTTAGTAAAATACTCAGTCATGGCTATATTTTGTATATTTCAACTGGAAGATTGAAAATCATGATGAACCTTAGCATTCAGGAATTGCTAATTAGGCTTTCATAATTTTGACATCTTACATATTACCGATTGTATTCATTAATAAATCCCATATTTTCCCTGATAATTCCTTATAATCATCATAACAATTTAGCTTTTTATCGTAGAAAATAAGAAGCTTATAATGAAGCTCCATAACTTTTATTCTCTAAACTATATTACCATTACGAAACAATATACATGGGCACTCAGCTTCCAACTCTAGTTTTGATGCCTAGCTTAACTAGTATGCTGCTCAACACATTTTTTCCAAAACTTTTACATGATGACTTGGGTTAAGTCCACTTTTACCCTATAACCTTAACCAATCCCAAAACTCTTGTTCAACATAACCCTTATAGAAATCAACCACCCTAACCTTTATTCTACTCAGATATATTCAAACTTGTCCAATCATGCAATAAAATTTACGAGAAAGATTTTCCTACTTAAGTCTAAAGAAATGCACTTACCATGGAGGAATTCGTCTTAGAATTTTCCTTTCGTCATCGGTTTCTGTTTACGTGGGACTGATGGTGGGTCGCTTGAACACAGAACCAACATCTTTTGACGTCTACAACTATATAGAAAATGAGAATATCTCTTAGTGTAATATGTAATATATCATCAAAAAATTCTAAATAAGATTTCGGATATTAGACACATCTTACAAGATATTACCAGCAACAATTGGCAATATATATATATATATATATATATATATATATATATATATATATATATATATATATATATATATATATACATATATATATATATATATATATATATATATATATATATATATATATATATATATATTTCATTTTTTTTCAAACCATTCGCCATTTCCCGCATTAGCAAGGTAGCGCCAAGAACAGAGGACCGGGCCTCTGAGGGAACATCCTCACCTGGCCCCCTTCTCTGTTCCTTCCTTTGGAAAATTAAAAAAAAAACAAGAGGGGAGGATTTCCAGCCCCCCCGCTCCCTCCCCTTTTAGTCGCCTTCTACGACACGCAGGGAATACGTGGGAAGTATTCTTTCTCCCCTATCCCCAGGGATAATATATAATAAATAAATATAAAAAAATAAATAAATATAAATATATATATATATATATATATATATATATATATATATATATATATATATATATATCTTTATTATTATTCTATTTATTTTGCTTTGTCGCTGTCTCCCGCGTTGGCGAGGTAGCGCAAGGAAACAAAAAAAAAAAATTGCCCAACCCACCCCCATACACATGTATATACATACACGTCCACACACGCAAATATACATACCCATACATCTCAATGTACACATATATATACACACACAGACACATACATATATACACATGCACACAATTCACAATGCCTTTATTCATTCCCTTCCCCACCTCGCCACACATGGAATAACTTCCCCCTCCCCCATCATGTGTGCGAGATAGCGCTAGGAAAAGACAACGAAGGCCCCATTCGTTCACACTCAGTCTCTACCTGTCATGTAATAATGCCCGAAACCACAGCTCCCTTTCCACATCCAGGCCCCACAGAACTTTCCATAATTTACCCCAGATGCTTCACATGCCCTGATTCAATCCATTGACAGCACATCTACCCCGATATACCACATCGATCCAATTCACTCTATCCCTTGCCCGCCTTTCACCCTCCTGCATGTTCAGGCCCCAATCACTCAAAATCTTTTTCACTCCATCTTTCCACCTCCAATTTGGTCTCCCACTTCTCCTCGTTTCCTCCACCTCCGACACATATATCCTCTTGGTCGATCTTTCCTCACTCATTCTCTCCATGTGCCCAAACCATTTCAAAACACTCTCTTCTGCTCTCTCAACCACGCTCTTTTTATTTCCACACATCTCTCTTACCCTTACATTACTTACTCGATCAAACCACCTCACACCACATATTGTCCTCAAACATCTCATTTCCAGCACATACACCCTCCTGCACACAACTCTATCCATATATATATATGGTTTCAAAACACTCTTCTGCTCTCTCAACCACGCTCTCTTTATTTCCATACATCTCTCTTACCCTTACATTACTTACTCGATCAAACCACCTCACACCACATATTGTCCTCAAACATCTCATTTCCAGCACATCCACCCTCCTGCGCACAACTCTATCCACATATATATATATATATATATATATATATATATATATATATATATATATATATATATATATATATATATATATATATTTTTTTTTTTATACTTTGTTGCTGTCTCCCGCGTTTGCGAGGTAGCGCAAGGAAACAGACGAAAGAAATGGCCCAACCCTCCCCATACACATGTACATACACACGTCCACACACGCAAATATACATACCTACACAGCTTTCCATGGTTTACCCCGGACGCTTCACATGCCTTGATTCAATCCACTGACAGCACGTCAACCCCTGTATACCACATCGCTCCAATTCACTCTATTCCTTGCCCTCCTTTCACCCTCCTGCATGTTCAGGCCCCGATCACACAAAATCCTTTTCACTCCATCTTTCCACCTCCAATTTGGTCTCCCTCTTCTCCTCGTTCCCTCCACCTCCGACACATATATCCTCTTGGTCAATCTTTCCTCACTCATTCTCTCCATGTGCCCAAACCATTTCAAAACACCCTCTTCTGCTCTCTCAACCACGCTCTTTTTATTTCCACACATCTCTCTTACCCTTACGTTACTTACTCGATCAAACCACCTCACACCACACATTGTCCTCAAACATCTCATTTCCAGCACATCCATCCTCCTGCGCACAACTCTATCCATAGCCCACGCCTCGCAACCATACAACATTGTTGGAACTACTATTCCTTCAAACATACCCATTTTTGCTTTCCGGGATAATGTTCTCGACTTCCACACATTTTTCAAGGCTCCCAAAATTTTCGCCCCCTCCCCCACCCTATGATCCACTTCCGCTTCCATGGTTCCATCCGCTGACAGATCCACTCCCAGATATCTAAAACACTTCACTTCCTCCAGTTTTTCTCCATTCAAACTCGCCTCCCAATTGACTTGACCCTCAACCCTACTGTACCTAATAACCTTGCTCTTATTCACATTTACTCTTAACTTTCTTCTTCCACACACTTTACCAAACTCCGTCACCAGCTTCTGCAGTTTCTCACATGAATCCGCCACCAGCGCTGTATCATCAGCGAACAACAACTGACTCACTTCCCAAGCTCTCTCATCCCCAACAGACTTCATACTTGCCCCTCTTTCCAAGACTCTTGCATTTACCTCCCTAACATATATATATATGGTTCTCAGTGAATGTAGGTTTGCGGCAGGGGTGTGTGATGTCTCCATGGTTGCTTACTTTGTTTATGGATGGGGTTGCTAGGGAGGTGAATGCAAGAGTTTTGGAAAGAGGGGCAAGTATGCAGTCTGTTGTGGATGAGAGAGCTTGGGAAGTGAGTCAGTTGTTGTTCGCTGATGATACAGCGCTGGTGGCTGATTCATGTGAGAAACTGCAGAAGCTGGTGACTGAGTTTAGTAAAGTGTGTGAAAGAAGAAAGTTAAGAGTAAATGTGAATAAGAGCAAGGTTATTAGGTACAGTAGGGTTGGGGGTCAAGTCAATTGGGAGGTAAGTTTGAATGGAGAAAAGCTGGAGGAAGTGAAGTGTTTTAGATATCTGGGAGTGGATCTGGCAGCGGATGGAACCATGGAAGCGGAAGTGAATCATAGGGTGGGGGAGGGGGCGAAAATTTTGGGAGCCTTGAAGAATGTTTGGAAGTCGAGAACATTATCTCGGAAAGCAAAAATGGGTATGTTTGAAGGAATAGTGGTTCCAACAATGTTGTATGGTTGCAAGGCATGGGCTATGGATAGAGTTGTGTGCAGGAGGGTGGATGTGCTGGAAATGAGATGTTTGAGGACAATATGTGGTGTGAGGTGGTTTGATCGAGTAAGTAATGTAAGGGTGAGAGAGATGTAAGGAAATAAAAAGAGTGTGGTTGAGAGAGCAGAAGAGGGTGTTTTGAAATGGTTTGGTCACATGGAGAGAATGAGTGGGGAAAGATTGACCAAGAGGATATATGTGTCAGAGGTGGAGGAATGAGGAGAAGTGGGAGACCAAATTGGGGGTGGAAAGATGGAGGGAAAAAGATTTTGAGTGATCGGGGCCTGAACATGCAGGAGGGTGAAAGGCGTGCAAGGAATAGAGTGAATTGGAATGATGTGGTAAACCGGGATCGACGTGCTGTCAATGGATTGAACCAGGGCATGTGAAACGTCTGGGGTAAACCATGCAAAGTGTGTGGGGCCTGGATGTGGAAAGGGAGCTGTGGTTTCGGTGCATTATTACATGACAGCTAGAGACTGAGTGTGAACGAATGGGGCCTTTGGTGTTTTTCCTAGCGCTACCTCGCACACATGTGGGGGGGAGGGGGTTGTTATTCCATGTGTGGCGAGGTGGCGATGGGAACAAATAAAGGCAGACAGTATGAATTATGTACATGTGTATATATGTATATGTCTGTGTGTGTATAAATATGTGTACATTGAGATGTATAGATATGTATATTGTGCATGGGTGCACATGGATGTATATACATGTGTATGTGGGCGGGTTGGGCCATTCTTTTGTCTGTTTCCTTGTGCTACCTCGCTAACGCGGGAGACAGCGACAAAGCAAAATTAAATAAAAATATATATATATATATATATATATATATATATATATATATATATATATATATATATATATATATATATATGGAAGTAAGGGGAGTGGGGGAGGAATGGGATGTATTTAGGGAATCAGTGATGGATTGCGCAAAAGATGCTTGTGGCATGAGAAGAGTGGGAGGTGGGTTGATTAGAAAGGGTAGTGAGTGGTGGGATGAAGAAGTAGGATTATTAGTGAAAGAGAAGAGAGAGGCATTTGGACGATTTTTGCAGGGAAAAAATGCAATTGAGTGGGAGATGTATAAAAGAAAGAGACAGGAGGTCAAGAGAAAGGTGCAAGAGGTGAAAAAGAGGGCAAATGAGAGTTGGGGTGAGAGAGTATCATTAAATTTTAGGGAGAATAAAAAGATGTTCTGGAAGGAGGTAAATAAAGTGCGTAAGACAAGGGAGCAAATAGGAACTTCAGTGAAGGGCGCAAATGGGGAGGTGATAACAAGTAGTGGTGATGTGAGAAGGAGATGGAGTGAGTATTTTGAAGGTTTGTTGAATGTGTTTGATGATAGAGTGGCAGATATAGGGTGTTTTGGTTGAGGTGGTGTGCAAAGTGAGAGGGTTAGGGAAAATGATTTGGTAAACAGAGAAGAGGTAGTAAAAGCTTTGCGGAAGATGAAAGCCGGCAAGGCAGCAGGTTTGGATGGTATTGCAGTGGAATTTATTAAAAAAGGGGGTGACTGTATTATTGACTGGTTGGTAAGGTTATTTAATGTATGTATGACTCATGGTGAGGTGCCTGAGGATTGGTGAAATGCATGCATAGTGCCATTGTACAAAGGCAAAGGGGATAAGAGTGAGTGCTCAAATTACAGAGGTATCTCTGTATAAGTTTGTTGAGTATTCCTGGTAAATCATATGGGAGGGTATTGATTGAGAGGGTGAAGGCATGTACAGAGCATCAGATTGGGGAAGAGCAGTGTGGTTTCAGAAGTGGTAGAGGATGTGTGGATCAGGTGTTTGCTTTGAAGAATGTATGTGAGAAATACTTAGAAAAGCAAATGGATTTGTATTAGCATTTATGGATCAGGAGAAGGCATATGATAGAGTTGATAGAGATGCTCTGTGGAAGGTATTAAGAATATATGGTGTGGGAGGAAAGTTGTTAGAAGCAGTGAAAAGTTTTTATCGAGGATGTAAGGCATGTGTACGTGTAGGAAGAGAGGAAAGTGATTGGTTCTCAGTGAATGTAGGTTTGCGGCAGGGGTGTGTGATGTCTCCATGGTTGTTTAATTTGTTTATGGATGGGGTTGTTAGGGAGGTGAATGCAAGAGTTTTGGAAAGAGGGGCAAGTATGAAGTCTGTTGGGGATGAGAGAGCTTGGGAAGTGAGTCAGTTGTTGTTCGCTGATGATACAGCGCTGGTGGCTGATTCATGTGAGAAACTGCAGAAGCTGGTGACTGAGTTTGGTAAAGTGTGTGAAAGAAGAAAGTTAAGAGTAAATGTGAATAAGAGCAAGGTTATTAGGTACAGTAGGGTTGAGGGTCAAGTCAATTGGGAGGTAAGTTTGAATGGAGAAAAACTGGAGGAAGTAAAGTGTTTTAGATATCTGGGAGTGGATCTGGCAGTGGATGGAACCATGGAAGCGGAAGTGGATCATAGGGTGGGGGAGGGGGCGAAAATTCTGGGAGCCTTGAAGAATGTGTTGAAGTCGAGAACATTATCTCGGAAAGCAAAAATGGGTATGTTTGAAGGAATAGTGGTTCCAACAATGTTGTATGGTTGCGAGGCGTGGGCTATGGATAGAGTTGTGCGCAGGAGGATGGATGTGCTGGAAATGAGATGTTTGAGGACA
This sequence comes from Panulirus ornatus, assembly GCF_036320965.1. Taxonomy (NCBI): domain Eukaryota; kingdom Metazoa; phylum Arthropoda; class Malacostraca; order Decapoda; family Palinuridae; genus Panulirus; species Panulirus ornatus. Next base: position 25,256,567 of record NC_092256.1, read on the forward strand.
ATGTGTGGTGTGAGGTGGTTTGATCGAGTGAGCAACGTAAGGGTAAGAGAGATGTGTGGAAATAAAAAGAGCGTGGTTGAGAGAGCAGAAGAGGGTGTTTTGAAGTGGTTTGGGCATATGGAGAGGATGAGTGAGGAAAGATTGACCAAGAGGATATATGTGTCGGAGGTGGAGGGAACAAGGAGAAGAGGGAGACCAAATTGGAGGTGGAAAGATGGAGTGAAAAAGATTTTGTGTGATCGGGGCCTGAACATGCAGGAGGGTGAAAGGAGGGCAAGGAATAGAGTGAATTGGAGCGATGTGGTATACCGGGGTTGACGTGCTGTCAGTGGATTGAATCAAGGCATGTGAAGCGTCTGGGGTAAACCATGGAAAGCTGTGTAGGTATGTATATTTGCGTGTGTGGGCGTATGTATATACATGTGTATGGGGGGGGTTGGGCCATTTCTTTCGTCTGTTTCCTTGCGCTACCTCGCAAACGTGGGAGACAGCGACAAAGTATAATAAAAATAAGATAAAAAAAAATATATATATATATATATATATATATATATATATATATATATATATATATATATATATATATGTTTATGGATGGGGTTGTTAGGGAGGTGAATGCAAGAGTTTTGGAAAGAGGGGCAAGTATGAAGTCTGTTGGGGATGAGAGAGCTTGGGAAGTGAGTCAGTTGTTGTTCGTTGATGATACAGCGCTGGTGGCTGATTATGTGAGAAACTGCAGAAGCTGGTGACAGTTTGGTAAAGTGTGTGAAAGAAGAAAGTTAAGAGTAAATGTGAATAAGAGCAAGGTTATTAGGTACAGTAGGGTTGAGGGTCAAGTCAATTGGGAGGTAAGTTTGAATGGAGAAAAACTGGAGGAAGTAAAGTGTTTTAGATATCTGGGAGTGGATCTGGCAGTGGATGGAACCATGGAAGCGGAAGTGGATCATAGGGTGGGGGAGGGGGCAAAAATCCTGGGAGCCTTGAAGAATGTGTTGAAGTCGAGAACATTATCTCGGAAAGCAAAAATGGGTATGTTTGAAGGAATAGTGGTTCCAACAATGTTGTATGGTTGCGAGGCGTGGGCTATGGATTGAGTTGTGCGCAGGAGGATGGATGTGCTGGAAATGAGATGTTTGAGGACAATGTGTGGTGTGAGGTGGTTTGATCGACTAAGTAACGTAAGGGCAAGAGAGATGTGTGGAAATAAAAAGAGCGTGGTTGAGAGAGCAGAAGAGGGTGTTTTGAAATGGTTTGGGCACATGGAGAGAATGAGTGAGGAAAGATTGACCAAGAGGATATATGTGTCGGAGGTGGAGGGAACGAGGAGAAGAGGGAGACCGAATTGGAGGTGGAAAGATGGAGTGAAAAGGATTTTGTGTGATCGGGGCCTGAACATGCAGGAGGGTGAAAGGAGGGCAAGGAATAGAGTGAATTGGAGCGATGTGGTATACAGGGGTTGACGTGCTGTCAGTGGATTGAATCAGGGCATGTGGAGCGTCCGGGGTAAACCATGGAAAGCTGTGTAGGTATGTATATTTGCGTGTGTGGACGTGTGTATGTACATGTGTATGGGGGGGGTTGGGCCATTTCTTTCGTCTGTTTCCTTGCGCTACCTCGCAAACGTGGGAGACAGCGACGAGGTATAAAAAAAAAAAAAAAAAAAAAAATATATATATATATATATATATAAATGAGCATGTTCTGTCACTTAATGGCATTTCTAGGCCAAACACCAAAAACAGAATTTGTGCATATTTATTGGTGGGTGAAACTCATTAAGACAAAATTCCAGGTGTGATTCCATTGGTATTGGGGTAAGTTCAATAATGATACTTTTGCTTTCAGTGGGTTGTGCATCCCACACCCATCTATACCCCTCACAAATTAACGTTCAATCCCATATTCTATGTAGATTTTCAGCCACCTAAACATATAAGAAAATTGGAGAACACTGTCAAAGGGAAATTTTGAGAGAATTTGAGGGACATGAAGGGAAACAATATTGGCATGATGATATATCTTAGAGCTGATGGATCTCATACATAGGCTGATAATATAGCCGATAATGTGGTGTAAGCTTTGAGAATTACGAAAAGAATGTAAAATGTGTTATGCTGAGGAAAAGTCAAACTTTGCATTGTACTCATGAAGATGACAGTCTCTAGGGTTAGATTTGCTAATTTGCAATCAGTAATGCTGATAGATATTTAAAATGCACTAATGAAGTTGTTAAACTTGGAGATAATGTATATATAACAGTATTAATCAATTGCTATAAATGTGAAGCCAGTTATAACTGGTAACACTGTAATGCAGGGACTATACTGTATTGTGTGGGTCTTCGGTCCCTTTCTCTTTGCCTGGAAATGAACTCTCAAAATATGAAAATGGCACGTCTCCATATACTTCCAAGTGATATAATAATGGTTCATTTGTTTAGTTTCATGTCTCCTCTCTGAGCCTGATCAATTGTTTCTATATTTGAGTTGAATAATATTGGAAGATAAGAAGAAAACTGCTGTGCACAATCGAGGTGTGGTCTCTGGAGAGAGTTGTAGCATTACATTTGCACTTCTATTGCTAAATGGTGAAGTTGGTGGTATGCAACCAGTGACCAGAAGGGCAATGCTGTCTTGGTTCGAAGAAGGTCGTTGGTGTCAGCAAAGTGAACCAATACTGTGGCTTTTGTCATGTACCCCCTTTCAGGCAACATCACTTTTTTTTCTTGTCTCAACTTCATTTGGAATGCTGGTATTCAACCTTAATCTCACACAACACAAAAACACATTACTCACACACCTATATTTTCTAATTTTTACCCTTCCCTTACTGACCTAAAATTTATGGTAGAATATCAGATAATTCTCTGTCTGTAATTCATAGCAATACCATTCATGGAAAGGGGCTGGAAGGTGACCCACTTGAATCCCATTATGTAACTAAGATCTACTACACTTCTACAGCCTCAGCTCCTGGCTCTATTTCTTTTAATTTCTGCAATGTTCACATTCTTATTTCTAACCTCTCTTGAAAACACCACCTATTTACCTCTTCCCCTGATCTCTGAATCTAACTCACCAAAGCTGTTTCTCCTTTGAACTATCAGATCTCCAGTTATAATCTCTATCATTGTTTTTACTCCAATGGTGGATATTATATTCCCTGTTGCACAAAAACACATACTGCTTACCTTGTGGATCTTCATTATACTAACTTTGATGCCAACTAGCTCAAAATCTCTGCCTTCCATTACCTTCCTCTTGCATTTAGTTTATTTCCCCCATTAGTCCCTCCAACTCTGGACAACTTTTCAACTATAAGACTTCTTGTCACAAAGCTCTGCTTTCTTCACATCCATTTGCTGTGATCCTCTAAACAGAGGATTTCAACATACATTACAAGTGTTGGCCAGGGATCTACCCAGGACAATCCTTCCCGAATGACCTGGAATAATTAATTAAACCCACTACTTGAGTTCCTCAGTCACAACCACTCTTCCAACATACTTCTTTTTAACTTCTAAACTCTCCCTTTGTTCATTCCTTAGGATCTGACCACAATCTACAAATCTGAGATGAATAATATCATACCTGAAGCACTGGCTACTGATTCAGAAACTTTTGGAAAAATGGAAGCAAATTTCGTAATACCAATGCTGTGAATCACATTTATCAAACTGTGCATTTCTAAGTTTGATTTTTGTTTGCCAGTATTGCCTCTACCACTGACATTAAACTAGGGAAGGGGGCATTCTCAAAAAGGGCTCTTTTCAAAGACAAAAGAGAGACACTGTAAATAATTGCCTGTGATTGTTACCACAAAGCAGCAGGTGACAAACATATACATGTTATGCTACAAATCAAACATTGTGTTATAACTTATTCACTCTCACTATATCATGACCATAAGTGAGCAAACCACCATGTGGTTACATGCCACCACCTGTAGCCTTACATATTTCACACAACACAGACATCCACCTAAAAAGTACCCACTCCACTGAAGTTACACGTGGGCTTTTCTGTGCCAGTAATGGCACTCCATGAACCCAGTGCCATGATCTGTCTATGACTCCTAACTTATAGATTTGTAAGATATGATACTTCTGGCTATCATGTGGGTCAAAACCTCATGACGAGCATTGGGTTACACAGAACTTAGCATGGGGATGTGTCCAGGCCTGATGACAGGGAGTTCCTCTTTTCAAATCCTATTTCTAATGTAAAGCACAAACTCTCATCTTCACTTCCTCATACCCTGCCTTCCCAGGAGTCCCATTTATGTTCCGTACAACTCCCATAGAGCTGAAGAAGCTAGCCACATCCAACAGACAGAAGCATGGGTTATAAAGTTTGGTGATATTGAGTGTGTGTGGGTGTGTTTGTGTGGGGAAAGTGTAGGCCAAGTGAGCAGTAGGTGTTCAGTCTTCATCATGGTAGCTGCATCATGGATGTCAAGGGTCTTCCCCATCATTACATAAATTAGCACTCTATACGCATTTATCTTTGTTCATAAACCCATTATTGTCCTAATTTGGGATCTTCAATTTGTAACTTCTTAAAGATTAAAAAATGAGATAAACAAAGGAGGGAATATCATGCTTTAAAGGTTAAGCAGGCCATCCTAAATGTCAGCTTATACATCTCAGAAAGAGACCCTAATAAGTTGACCACAATTACTACCTTAGCCAACAGCTTCACAGTAACTCACCAAGGTATGTCATTCAACCTCAAGTAAAAAGACCTTTTGTTTGGATGATAAGTCTGCATGTACTTTTACCATTAGAAAAGGAGGCTACTCTAAACCCCCTAAAGCAGCTGTCATAGTCATATTGACCGCTGCTTACAGAAAATAATACCATTAGAAAAGGAGGCTACTCTGAACCCCCTAAAGCAGCTGTCATAGTCATATTGACCACTGCTTACAGAAAATAATACCATTAGAAAAGGAGGCTACTCTGAACCCCCTAAAGCAGCTGTCATAGTCATATTGACCACTGCTTACAGAAAATAATCTACTGGCTCAAACTGTTCTAGGAAATTAAATGAAACTTTAGATTTTTAAGGATTTTCTTTTAAGATGTTTCAAATTCATATACACCTATTCTCTGTATCATTTTATGTAAGATATTCTAAATAAAATAGGTTTCATTTTCAACAAATAAAAGTACAAAAGAATATAATACAAATATTATGAAAATGAATATGAGGCTACACACAAAATAAATCTATTATACTTAACAAAACACTATGTAGGAAAATTTACCTACAACAATGTGGTCATTGCAGTTGAAATGGATATGACTTTTAAGAACCTAATCAGTACACTTGCCACAGTTTTTAAAAACAAAAAATGTTTTTTTTTCTTTTATTTCTCTTGCACTTAAGAGACTTGACACTATTGTTGCTTGCACATTGCTCTCTTCATCAATGCCACACTTCTATAAGAGGTATTGCTTCAGAGATTCTCTATGTCTTGACATGCTTCATGTGACCCTTCCTGAGTTCTTTGGCTATTTGTAGAGTGAAGACCAATTGAATGATACATGCGCGTTACAGAATACCCGCAATGGCTATTGTCATGATCCCTTTTTTGTGGAGTACAGGCATGCCATTTGATCTAAAATATCAACACCATATTTAGTAGTAAAAGCTCACTGTCTCTGAGATTTTTTGTTTCCATCTCCAACAAACAAAGGCAAATGCATTGTGCTTAGCATGATTACATACTTAGTTGGGTTACCTTGGTACTGTCAGATCACAGATGTTATGTTTGAGGATCTTGGTTGTTTAAAGTAGGGCACTTAAATCCTGTGCAAAACAGAAAATTTCTTTTTGGTATGGTTGACTGTACTGAGACTTGTGCTCTTTCCTTTCAGTTTCTCTGTAAGTTTAAAGGATGTGAAAATATTGCCAGTTGTAACATTATAGTCTTTGTCTGTCAATGGTTTGAGGACATGAAAGACAATGTTTTCAGAGAGCAAGTTTTGCCCAGGTGAGTTAATCTTTTCCCAGATACAGAAATCACTGACATTTTGATTCTCCCTGAATCAGACTTAGATATGTCACTTTGATTTTGTAAATTTTTTCTGGTGAGAATGACTGGTAAGACATGCTTTCTACTCTAAGAATGACCTCTAACTGAGTACTGCACTAACTTATAGCAGCTGGTGACAAAACAGGAAGTCTAAACATGTTTGTTTACTGGCAAAAGACAAACAACCTGAGTAAAACTGAAGAAATCCAATAAAAGGAACAATAAATATTACATAGATCTTTTTTCATGCAATTTGCCATTTCCTGCACTAGCAAGGTAGCGTTAAGAACAAAGGACTGAGCCTCAGAGGGAATATCCTCACTTGGCCCCTTCTCCGTTCCTTCTTTTGGAAAATTAAAAAAACGAGAGAGGGAAGATTTCCAGCCCCCCGCTCCCTCCCCTTTTAGTTGCCTTCTACGACACGCAGGGAATACATGGGAAGTATTCTTTCTCCCTATCCCCAGGGATAATTACATAGATATTTCAATAATATAGATATGATTCAAAATAACATGGGAAACAGCGAAGAAATACCACACATGAAATGAATTCAAATCATTCGTCACTATTACCAATTTAGCCATTCTAGATTTATGGTGTGTATCTCAGATGCATCTCCAACTAGCTGTGACCAAATCATATCTTATATCTACACATATCTTCTGGAAAATTCAGAGCATCACAGTCCACTAAAATCATAATCATGTACAATAAAGAAAGGGCTTGTGTTCAAAATGACCACCTTCAATGTTTGTATTAATTCACCTCTAAAATAACCCACCAGGTTGGATGCTTAGTATACAAACTGCTTCTATTGTAAAAAGCAAGGACATGTTTCACAACGACCTAAATCATTCATGAAGGGGAGCAATGTAGTTCCAGTACTTATATATTCATTTGGACAACTATGTTGCAGTGGGTGACACGAGTGTTGATAAGTATGCTCAATTCATCGTAAACGAAACTTCAGCTTGAAGCCAGTCAAGAAAGTCAGTCAGTGGCTCCTTATCTGGATAGTCTGTGAAACTGATTCTTCCTGGTATGGAGGATTGTTATATTAGTAGGATCATGTTGCTTGAAGGGATTGGCAGGACTTACAAGGTAACATTGTGTAAGATTGTGAACAAATGGAGGGTCTAGGTAAGTTACAGTGGGGGTAAAAAACTGCTTGCAAATACTTGGTGTTCACTTCCTGCTAGGACATGATCTAGCTGGTACCACAGTGTTCAACAGTCACCTAGAGTTATGGATTCTCATGAAGGGGGGGTCCATCTGTCGTGTTTGAGATAGAGCCTCCTGGTCTGCAAACTGAGTGCCACCTTGGCAATTGCCAGGCAATCACCCAGCAATACAAATAGCCTAAGTATGAGAAGTGTTGGTGACTGGGATGACTTTGAACAATATGTCCATCATGATAACACAGTTTACCCTTTATTACAACAAGGGGCGAGTATTTAGTGAGGATGATTTAAGCACAGACAATTTTCATATTCCTCATTTCAAAGTGAGTTGTACCTTAGAAGCTCAAAGTGAACTTAGTCATATGGAGTTTGAGGAGGCCAGTTTGCAGGACATGAGGCCCCAGTCTACCTTAAGTATCTGTGTGACAAGTCCAGTGTGGCTTTGAGTTGTTACACAAGAGATCTTGTACCCATTGAGAAATACTGTCACATGCCTAGAGCTGTCACTCTTACCCGTTACCACAAGAGGAGATTCAGGTTAATCCACAAGGCTTTGGTCCCCAAACTATATAAAGAAAAAAAATAAGAGCAAGTACAAATACCTGTGACAAAATTGATCCTATCCCTTTGAATTCTGGCACATGAAGGGAGGCTACAATGATAGGATCTCTTCTCACTTAAAAAATGTAGACTTTGCAGTGACTTAATCCAAGTATTCAAAATTCTAAACAAGTTTGATAAAGTAAATCACAAATATCTTTTCAAAATACAAGAAAATATGGTAACCAGGACAAATGGAATAAAACTCAATGCTAAAAGATGTAGTACAGACATGAAAAAAGCTTCTTTTCCTATAGGTGCGTTGAGCACTGGAACAAGTTACCATCAGATGTAGTGAATACTAAGACTATAGGTACCTTCTAAAGTTGTTTAGACAAATATTTCATAAATTCAGGTGAGAAAAACACCAGAAATAAACTGTATAAACAATAGCGGTAATGGGGACACTAGAAGGCCAGTGTCCAGCAGCAAGGAGTCAGTGATACCTTAAAAAACTGCTGACTGGAAATAAATTTTCTTGTCAAGTTAAACTTTTTTTTTTACCAGACAACCCAGTCTTGAGCCAATCAGGCCTCCTGTTGTCTGTCTTTCTCATGTAAATTGAAAACACAAACAGAGCTTTTCAAGGTAATTTGCTTTTCATTTGTAAAGTTCATAATGTTGCTGACCAGACTTGAACCTAGTTTCCTGTTTGTTGTGTCAGCGGTAGAGCAGCTAATTTCTCAGCATTTTAGGGTGTCAGTTAGTTCTTTCCTAGACTCTTGGGTCATGGTCAACAACTGTGCCCTGAATACCTGCATCCAGCTGTCAAATGGAAGGGCAGGTCATCTCACTCTGATCATGGCTTACTCTATTCATTCAAGACACAAGGCTCCCTGGTATAACATCAATATGATACTGTGCAGATAAATATGTCTCTCATCCCAGTTGGTCCTGGTGTGCCGTCAGCTTACTCTGTGAAAGCCTCCAGTTGTTAACTAGATTCACATATTTTGTCTTGGAACAAGGATATGTAGTGAGAGTTTCTCTGAGAGGTACCACTGTACTTAGGGTCCATAGGATGGACTGCCAATCAGAAGCTAGGTACAGTGAACCCTGTTGTGTAGGTTTGACCTGGTCCAGCTCCTTAGTAGTGTCTCCAATCCTGGGTAAACATGTCCTGTCTTCCACAAAATTGGTGATAACCTGTCAGAAAATCTTGTCTCCTGTAGGGTTCCCAACTGCTGTGTGAAGAATGCCTGCCTGACATGGTTGCAGCCGAATGTTGTGATCTACAGTACGATGGTGCAACCAACATCTATCACCTATCCTACCCCCAGGCATACCTGAGTGGCAAAGTTCCTAATCACCCCTCTACCTGCAATAGCAGACTCTCTTGAGTCCCTAATTCTCCTGCCATCTTGTTGTGCTTATGCCAATGGACAAGCTCAGGTTGGTGATGTATCCTGGGAGAAAATGTGGTTGTGACTCTGGCCACAATAAAGTGGCCACCACACTCATGCAGCAGGGAGGTGTATCATGACTGCTGTTTGAGATGGTCATGCAAAGCTCTGTAAAATGGGGCTGGCTCTGAAGTCCGTATTTCTTTCCATAATGCTAACTGCCTGCCACACATCCTCTACACAATCATGTTGGTTTTGCATGAGGGCTGTTATGCTACAAGGTTACCAGACACTGCCAACACCTTATACCTGCAGTACCAGCCCAGTGATGTGGTCACGGAGGAAATGTAGCCCTGTCACCATCCCCCGACCAAGCCAAGGGCTGAAGACATAGGCCTGTTCTCTGGGCATGGAAATTACTTAGATAGTTATATATCAAATGAAAACTGAAAGACTATACCTGTAGTTATCCAAGAAATGATGGACCTGTAGATAATTTTTTTATACTTGTTCACTGTTTCCTGTATTAGTGAGGGAGTGCAAGGAACAAAAAAAAAATGCCTCATTTGCTCACATCTCTTCCCTGGCTGTTGTAATGCATTGAAACTGCAGTCCCCTATCCACAATCAGGTTCTGAAGACCTTCCCTTGGTTTCTCTTGGCTGTTTATATGTCTTAGTTCAGTCTACTGACAGCACGTTGCCCCCTGTACACTAAATCACTCCAATGTACTCTGTTTTGTGCATGCCTTTCACCCCCTCACATTCAGACCCTGAGCACTTGTCTTATTCACTCCATCCTCCCATCTCCAGTTTGGTCTTCCCCTTCTTGTCCCATCCTCATCTGACCCTTTCTCAACCTCTACTCATTCTCTCTGCACAGAGGTATGTTACCTTCCATGGTTTTGAGTTCAGACACTTAAACTAATGTATTTTACCAACTACTGCATAAAGTTTTTGGTATCCATGGTTTTCCATGGCACCAGCACTTCAGTGGCTGTCAAGTTGCATTCCTCTGACCTAGGTAGCTGTCTTTTCTTTCTACCTCACCCACACACAGGATACTGGTATTCTGTCACAAACATACAATATCTCCTTGGCACACATAACACCTGACATCACTTAACTTGCAAAACTCATTCTTTGTAACTAGATTTTTTCTAAGGTGTGTGCTATGCACTAGCCTTGCCTTTTGGCAAAATGGTAAGAGGAATAGATAGAAGTAGTAGGAAGGAAAAATAGACAGGAGCATTAGGTAGAAGTAGTAGGTGGAAGCATAAGATAAAATTAATAGGTTGGAACATTAGATAGACACATTAGGTAGAGGTTGTTGGTAGGAACATTAGGTAGGAGCCTCTAAAAAGCAGCACTGGAGTTCATCAGCTATGGAGACTCTTTTGCCATGGCCAACCCCTTGAAGGAATTCCTGAAGGGAACAGGCATTAGAGATAAATATCATAGAATAGACATCCAAATTCTATCCATACACTGGGCAAGTATGAAGTGGTCATGGGGTTTTTGTGGCCAAGCCCAGCAGAACAATGTTTCCAGGGTGAGGCTGTATTGCTAGGGTGAGTAATGAGATAGCCTTCTGAGTGGCATAGCTGAGTGGATGCTTCCTATGAGTACGAAGGTGCAGCATCTGTGGTGATATATTACCATCTATAATCTGGACATAACTACAAGTACCATTTCAACATATCCCAAGATCCTTCATGCCCATGATGTAGCTATCGCAATGAAGACAACAAACACTTCTCAGTTACCCTGCATTCTCCACATATGGATGCACACACAATATCACTATGTATATGACCTATAGTCCAGCCTGGTGGATGTGGCCAGCTTCCTGAGCCCTGCAGAAGCCTTATAAAGATAGAGGGGACCCCTGGGGCAGGAATTAAGTCTTGTTCTATGCCTTCCCATTCCTCCTATATTACATTTACTTTTATCTTCACCCCTCTTTGTCTGCTTTGTTAAAAATGAATATTTTGTATATTTCACAGTGCATCTTTTTCCTTACTTGACCCCATACTATTAACACTACATCATCAAATGCAGTACTGCACTGAGTCCTATGGGTAACATGACAAAGTCAAGTGCAGTCCTATGGGTAACATGACAAAGTCAATCAGATGTATTTCCATTGATGTCCTCAAATCTTGCTACCCCAGCTCAGGTTTGATACTCATCTAAGCATCAATCCCAAGGAGTAGTGTTACTAATGTTATCAGTATGTTTATCCAAGGACAGATAGCTTATAAACATGTTAACTGTAGTATTTCCACCTATAATTCCTTCATCCTTTTCCACAATCTCCCTCCTTTCTTCTTCACTCCTGAGTGGTTTTCCCTGTCAGTAGCAAATTCTGGTACCTTCACCTTCATGTGCGATACAGATGATAAACAGAAAGAAAGAAAGGAAAATGAGCATATGAGCTTCTTTGATAATATCATATTCATGTACATGGTAAAAACATTCTTTGTCTTTCTTTCATATTTGTCTGCCATTTCCTACATTAGTGAGGTGGCGTCAGGAATGGATGAAGAGAAACCTCATTCATTCACATCTGATCTCTTGCTTTCATCTGTAATGCACCATAAACACATTCATCTGTCCAAAACTAGAACCTACAGACTTTTTCATGGTTTATCCCAGCTGTCCCATATTTCCTGGTTCAACAAAGAACAGAATTTATATCTAGTGCATATTAACATTATAAAAGCCCTGCAAAATATATCTATTTCATGTGTAATAATCAATTAAATATATCATGTAAAAGCCATCATAAATAAGGAAATCCAAAACACAATAAAATAAGGCAATATTGGCAATCATACAAATATATTTAGCTTTGGCTACTGTGATGGTCTTAGTCTTAGACTAGAAGCATCAGAAGATTCTGCAGCACTTGCAAAATAATCCTTTGCATGAAAGATTTCTGGAGGGTGAAAAGAGACTTGTGGAGATACTGGAGTTCTTGTTGGAAGCTGTTCCCTCTTCTGAAAAATGGGATAAACAGTATCTTAAGAAAAATTTTTGCTATTCACGAAGCTCATTTGCACATAAATGAAAAGACTAGTTTTGGATACTGCTCTGAATTCTCATAGGTACCAATCAGTTCACTTTAGCAGACTGTTTAAAAATGTCAGTCTAACATGTAGCTAATACAACTTATCAACTTACAAAGAAGAATGGCTTTATAACTGTTGTAAATCCATGACCTGAGCCAAGGTCTCCCTCAGCTTGGCTTACAGATGCCTCCATCTTAATAAGGTCTTCCTTAACTCGATTAACCAGTACTTCCAAATAGTCAATGCTTTGAAAACTTCTCTGAAGGACCTGAAATGCAGTGAAGTGAAAACTCAGATGGTACTACATCACTGTATATGTATAACCAACACCAATAAAGAAACTACTAGTCTTACTCATTTACAGCATGACTATTTCAAAATATGAATATCAACTTTAAATGAATGCTGTATTTCGATGTACTGTACTTTAAAATGCTTTATGAGTGACTAAGATATGTTTTCTTAGAAAAGAATATGGTTTTCTAGTAAGTTTACATAAAGGACAGATTATGAGGGTATTTGCAAAAAAATAAGATGACACGATCTTGCACAATACACTAAATCTGAATTTCATCTTGAAGTTGTACAAAAAGCATGTTACCCATCAAAATCATGTATGTATTTCTTAATTACCTGATAATGTGAGTACACCTGAGGTACTAATATGTCCAAAGTGTGTCGACTCTCGCTGCGAGTCTGAATAAAGAGATATAAAAAACAACTGTATTACCATATCTACCTGTAGGTTGCACAATTAAGTGTTCTTCACAACAAAATATTAAGACTTATGTATAAAAGAATAAAATGAAAAAGAGGCTTTCTTTATTTGAAAATCCTAGAGAATGAGTTAAAGTAATGCATGACTGATTGTTATTTGTTTCCATTGGAGTTTCTTTGCTAGATAACAATGCAGTTTACTCCCTTTGGATACAGGATCACTGCATATGATAAAAAATAATTCCACTAGCATCCTCAGCTGAAACATCTCTGGCTCTACTCAGTTTACGAAATGTATCTGTCCATCTCTTTCAGTCTGTGTTTTCCAGGTGCTACCTCGCTGATGTGGGAAACGGCGATCAAATATAATGAAATAAATAAAACATATCTTATTATTTTACCATACTTAATTGCTGTTTCCCACATCAGTGAGGTAGTGCCAGGAAACAGATGAAGAATGACCCATCCACTCATATACACATATATATACAAAAACATACACTTATTTATTATATTTATTTTGCTTTGTCGCTGTCTCCTGCATTAGCGAGGTAGCGCAAGGAAACAGACGAAAGAATGGCCCAACCCACCCACATACACATGTATATACATACACGTCCACACACGCAAATATACATACCTATACATCTCAATGTACACATATATATACAAACACAGACATATACATATATACTCATGTACATTATTCATACTGCCTGCCTGTATTTATTCTCATCGCCACCTCCCCACACATGGAATAACAACTCCCTCCCCCTCATGTGTGCGAGGTAGCGCTAGGAAAAGACAACAAAGGCCCCATTCGTTCACACTCAGTCTCTAGCTGTCATGTTATAATGCACCGAAACCACAGCTCCCCCTCCACCTCTCCACATCCAGGCCCCACAGAACTTGCCATGGTCTACCCCATACCCCATACATACAGGCACATATACATTTTTTATTTATTTATTTTGCTTTGTCGCTGTCTCCCGCGTTAGCGAGGTAGCACAAGGAAACAGATGAAAGAATGGCCCAACCCACCCACACACACATGTATATATATACACCTCCACATATGCAAATATACATACCTATACATCTCAGCGTATATATGTATATATACACAGACATATACATACATACACATGTACATAATTCATACTGTCTGCCTTTATTCATTCCCATCGCCACCTCGCCACACTTGAAATAACAACTCCCTCCCCCCTCATGTGCACGAGGTAGCGCTAGGAAAAAGACAACAAAGGCCACATTCGTTCACACTCAGTCTCTAGCTGTCATGTAAAAATGCATCGAAACCACAGCTCCCTTTCCACATCCAGGCTCCACAGAACATTCCATGGTTTACCCCAGACACTTCACATGCCCTGGTTCAATCCATTGACAGCACGTCGACCCCGGTATACCACATCGTTTGAATTCACTCTATTCCTTGCACGCCTTTCACCCTCCTCCAGGTTCAGGCCCTGATCACTCAAAATCTTTTTCACTCCATCTTTCCACCTCCAATTTGGTCTCCCACTTCTCCTCATTCCCTCCACCTCTGACTCATATATCCTCTTCGTCAATCTTTCCTCATTCATTCTCTCCATGTGACCAAACTATTTCAAAACACCCTCTTCTGCTCTCTCAACCGCACTCTTTTTATTACCACACATCTCTCTTACCCTATGATTACTTACTCGATCATACCACCTCACACCACATATTGTCCTCAAACATCTCATTTCCTGCACATCCACCCTCCTCTGCACAACTCTATCTATAGCCCACGCCTCACAACCATATAACATTGTTGGAACCACTATTCCTTCAAACATACCCATTTTTGCTTTTCAAGGTAATGTTCTCGACTTCCATACATTCTTCAATGCTCCTAGAACTTTCGCCCCCTCCCCCACCCTATGATTCACTTCCGCTTCCATGGTTCCATCCACTGTCAAATCCACTTCCAGATATCTAAAACACTTTACTTCCTCCAGTTTTTCTCCATTCAAACTTACCTCCTAATTGACTTGACCCTCAACCCTACTGTACCTAATAACCTTGCTCTTATTCACATTTACTCTCAGCTTTCTTCTTTCACACACTTTACCAAACTCAGTCACCAGTTAATGCAGTTTCTCACATGAATCAGCTACCAGTGCTGTATCATCAGCGAACAACAACTGACTCACTTCCCAAACTCTCTCATCCACAACAGACTGCATACTTGCCCCTCTTTCCAAAACTCTTGCATTCATCTCCCTAACAACCCCATCCATAAACAAATTAAACAACCATGGAGACATCACACACCCCTGCCGAAAATCTACATTCACTGAGAAACAATCACTTTCCTCTCTTCCTACACGTACACATGCCTTACATCCTCGATAAAAACTTTTCACTGCTTCTAACAACTTGCCTTCCACACCATATATTCTTAATACCTTCCACAGAGCATCTCTATCAACTCTATCATATGCCTTCTCCAGATCCATAAATGCTACATACAAATCCATTTGCTTTTCTAAGTATTTCTGACACACATTCTTCAAAGCAAACACCTGATCCACACATCCTCTACCACTTCTGAAACCACACTGCTCTTCCCCAATCTGATGCTCTGTACATGCCTTCACCCTCTCAATCAATACCCTCCCATATAATTTACCAGGATACTCAACAAACTTATACCTATGTAATTTGAGCACTCACTTTTATTCCCTTTGCCTTTGTACAATGGCACTATGCAAGCATTCCGCCAATCCTCAGGCACCTCACCATGAGTCATACATACACTAAATAACCTTACCAACCAGTCAACAATACAGTCACTCCCTTTTTTAATAAATTCCACTGCAATACCATTCAAACCTGCCGCCTTGCCGGCTTTCATCTTCCACAAAGCTTTTACTACCTCTTCTCTGTTTACCAAATCATTCTCCCTAACCCTCTCACTTTGCACACCACCTCGACCAAAACATCCTATATCTGTCACTCTATCATCAAACACATTCAACAAACCTTCAAAATACTCACTCCATTTCCTTCTCACATCACCACTACTTGTTATCACCTCCCCATTAGCCCCCTTCACTGAAGTTCCCATTTGTTCCCTTGTCTTACACACTTTATTTACCTCCTTCCAAAACATCTTTTTATTCTCCCTAAAATTTAATGATATTCTCTCACCCCAACTCTCATTTGCCCTCTTTTTCACCTCTTGCACCTTTCTCTTGACCTCCTGTCTCTTTCTTTTATACATCTCCCACTCATTTGCATTATTTCCATGCAAAAATTGTCCAAATACCTCTCTCTTCTCTTTCACTAATACTCTTACTTCTTCAACCCACCACTCACTACCCTTTCTAATCTGCCCACCTCCCATGCTTCTCATGCCACAAGCATCTTTTGCGCAAGCCATCACTGCTTCCCTGAATACATCCCATTCCTCCCCTACTCCCCTTACCTCCTTTGTTCTCACCTTTTTCCATTCTGTACTCATTCTCTCCTGGTACTTCCTCACACAAGTCTCCTTCCCAAACTCACTTTCTCTCACCATTCTCTTCACCCCAACATTCTCTCTTCTTTTCTGAAAACCTCTACAAATCTTCACCTTCGCCTCCACAAGATAATGATCAGACATCTCTCCAGTTGCACCTCTCAGCACATTAACATCCAAAAGTCTCTCTTTCACGCGCCTATCAATTAACATGAAATCCAATAACGCTCTCTGGCCATCTCTCCTACTTACATACGTATACTTATGTATAACTCTCTTTTTAAACCAAGTATTCCCAATCACCAGTCCTTTCTCAGCACATAAATCTACAAGCTCTTCACCATTTCCATTTACAACATGAACACCCCATGTACACCAATTATTCCCTCAACTGCCACATTACTCACCTTTGCATTCAAATCACCCATCATTATAACCCTGTCTCACGCATCAAAGCTACTAACACACTCACTCAGCTGCTCCCAAAACACTTGCCTCTCATGATCATTCTTCTCATGCCCAGGTGCATATGCACCAATAATCACCCATCTCTCTCCATCCACTTTTAGTTTTACCCATATCAATCTAGAGTTTACTTTCTTACACTCTATCACATACTTCCACCACTCCTGTTTCAGGAGTGGTGTTACTCCTTCCCTTGCTCTTGTCCTCTCATTAACCCCTGACTTTACTCCCAAGACATTCCCAAACCACTCTTCCCCTTTACCCTTGATCTTCGTTTCACTCACAGCCAAAACATCCAGGTTCCTTTCCTGAAACATACTACCTATCTCTCCTTTTTTCTCATCTTTTAGACGCTCCAATCTGAGCCTTCGAGGAGGATGAGCACTCCCCATGTGTCTCCTTCTTCTGTTTCCCCTTTTAGAAAGTTAAAATACAAAGAGGGGAGGGTTTCCAGCTCCCCGCTCCCAACCTCTTTTGTCGCCTTTTACGACACATGAAGAATCCGTGGGAAGTATTCTTTCTCCCCTATCCCACATATACATATTCATACTTGCTTGCCTTCTTTCATTCCTGGCGCTACCCAGCCCCACATGAAACAGCATCACTACCCTCTGCTTCAGTGAGGTATCGCCAGCAAAAGGGACAAAAAAGGCCACATTCGTTCACACTCAGTCTCAAGCTGTCATGTGTAATGCACCGAAACCACAGCTCCCTATCCACATCCAAGCCCCAAAGACCTATCAATGGTTTACCCTAGACGTTTCACATGCCCTGGTTCATTCCATGATAACAGTTTCTTCATAAATGCAGAAACACCACTAGGAGAATGAAACATGAAAATCCTGGGAATAGAATCTACCATAATCAAGCATCATGATAATAAGGTACTGAATGACTATCAAGGCATGTACACATTACATCTAATTATTGTATAGAAACTTTAGTTCTAAAAAAATTAAGTATTATCAACTGTGCATGAGTGTGTGTTGCAAGCTGTACGTTAACCTTCTGTCCAGTTTTACACGAGTGAGTACATCCAAGAGATATCAGGTCAAGGTCATGTAGAGGGAGACTTTGTGCCTTAATATAGCAAGATATCAGGTAGTGTAAATACATGTTCTTTCAAAGATGAATATGCACTGAGAAAAGTTGGTGGAGCAGGAAATACCATACTCAAAATGAAATACAGCCTTCTAAATGGAAATGCCATTAAAAAGACAGTTTCAAGAGTAAGTTCTGATAACATAATACCAAAACATCTTCTTCGGAGCTCTGCAACTTCCAAACTGCAAACCTAGCAAGAGCACAGAAACAATCAACGTCTTTTGGAGTAAGAACTTCGTTAATGAGACTGTACCCCTTTTCATCATATGATGATGACACAGCCTTACCAAAAAAGAATTTTAATACATGGCATATCCACTTGAATTTGGAAGCTAATAACACCACAATATCAAGATAATATAGGAACCAAACAATTGATGCTGAAATAAAACAAGTAATAAACTGAGGTGGTACTAAAAAGGATCAGTAAGAGAAGAAGCACCACAGAAGAAAGGAGAAAGATATTATGAGTGTAAGATATAATACAGAGGGTGAGGTAAATACAAGCAAAGTTTACCTTGTCCAGAGAAAATTTTGCTTGAACTAGTTTGTTAAATCAAGAAAAATGGTGTACTTACATACTCAGCTATTATACAGATAAAAAATAACCATCAGAAGCACATTACCTAAACACTTAAAACAATTAGCCAATGATGCCCACATGCTCAACTGAATGTTGTAGGAGGTACTGCTAAAACCCGAGGATCACACTCATACAAATGTAGCTTAGTGAGATTAACCCAAAGCAAGTCTGTGCAGTTTCAAATGGGTCAAGGGGGTCCATTAAGGTGGAATAATGTGTCTAATTTCAGAGACACTTCTATTCACTTAAGATTGTCATGCAAGTTAACAACCAAATAACTAAATCAAATTTCAAAAAATCAATTTCTACAAGAAAAACTGTAAAATGTCTTTAGGATCAAATTTCAAAATTCATTACCAGTAAACCAAAAACACAACACATATTCACATCTAATGCTTACCCTGTCCAGAAGACTGCCATATTCTTCTAATCTTGTCAACATAGATTCCAGTTCACGATCAAAAGCCACTCCCTGTAACATTAAATAAATTATGAAACTGCAGAAGCTGGTGACTGAGTTTGGTAAAGTGTGTGAAAGAAGAAAGTTAAGAGTAAATGTGAATAAGAGCAAGGTTATTAGGTACAGTAGGGTTGAGGGTCAAGTCAATTGGGAAGTAAGTTTGAATGGAGAAAAACTGGAGGAAGGAAAGTGTTTTAGATATCTGGGAGTGGATCTGGCAGTGGATGGAACTATGGAAGCGGAAGTGAATCATAGGGTGGGGGAGGGGGCGAAAATCCTGGGAGCCTTGAAGAATGTGTTGAAGTCGAGAACATTATCTCGGAAAGCAAAAATGGGTATGTTTGAAGGAATAGTGGTTCCATCAATGTTGTATGGTTGCGAGGCGTGGGCTATGGATAGAGTTGTGTGCAGGAGGGTGGATGTGCAGAAAATGAGATGTTTGAGGACAATGTGTGGTGTGAGGTGGTTTGATCAAGTAAGTAATGTAAGGGTAAGAGAGATGTGTGGAAATAAAAAGAGCGTGGTTGAGAGAGCAGAAGAGGGTGTTTTGAAATGGTTTGGGCACATGGAGAGAATGAGTGAGGAAAGATTGACCAAGAGGATATATGTGTCGGAGGTGGAGGGAACGAGGAGAAGTGGGAGACCAAATTGGAGGTGGAAAGATGGAGTGAAAAAGATTTTGTGTGATCGGGGCCTGAACATGCAGGAGGGTGAAAGGCGGACAAGGAATAGAGTGAATTGGATCGATGTGGTATACCGGGGTATATACATATATATATATATATATATATATATATATATATGTATATATACATATACATTATCCCTGGGGATAGGGGAGAAAGAATATTTCCCACGCATTCCTCACGTGTCGTAGAAGGCGACTAGAGGGGACGGGGGCGGGGGGCCAGAAATCCTCCCCTCCTTGTATTTTAACTTTCTAAAATGGGAAACAGAAGAAGGAGACATGCGGGGAGTGCTCATCCTCCTCGTAGGCTCAGATTGGGGTGTCTAAATGTGTGTGGATGCAACCAAGATGTGAAAAAAGGAGAGATAGGTAGTATATTTGAGGAAAGGAACCTGGATGCTTTGGCTCTGAGTGAAACGAAGCCCAAGGGTAAAGGGGAAGAGTGGTTTGGGAATGTCTTGGGAGTAAAGTCAGGGTTTAGTGAGAGGACAAGAGCAAGGGAAGGAGTAGCACTACTCCTGAAACAGGAGTTGTGGGAGTATGTGATAGAATGTAAGAAAGTAAATTCTAGATTAATATGGGCAAAACTGAAAGTTGATGGAGAGAGATGGGCGATTATTGGTGCATATGCACCTGGGCATGAGAAGAAAGATCATGAGAGGCAAGTCTTTTGGGAGCAGCTGAATGAGAGTGTTAGTGGTTTTGATGCACAAGACCGGTTATAGAGATGGGTGATTTGAATGCAAAGGTGAGTAATGTGGCAGTTGAGGGAATAATTGGTATACATGGGGTGTTCAGTGTTGTAAATGGAAATGGTGAAGAGCTTGTAGATTTATGTGCTGAAAAAGGACTGGTGATTTAAAAGAGTTTAAAAAGAGAGATATACATAAGTATACGTATGTAAGTAGGAGAGATGGCCAGAGAGCGTTACTGGAATACGTGTTAATTGACAGGTGCGCGAAAGAGAGACTTTTGGATGTTAATGTGCTGAGAGGTGCAACTTGAGGGATGTCTGATCATTATCTTGTGGAGGCGAAGGTGAAGATTTGTATGGGTTTTTGGAAAAGAAGAGAGAAAGTTGGGGGGAAGAGGGTGGTGAGAGTAAGTGAGCTTGGGAAGGAGACTTGTGTGAGGAAGTACCAGGAGAGACTGAGTACAGAATGGAAAAAGGTTAGAACAAAGGAGGTAAGGAGAGTGGGTGAGGAATGGGATGTATTTAGGGAAGCAGTGATGGCTTGCGCAAAAGATGCTTGTGGCATGAGAAGCGTGGGAGGTGGGTCGATTAGAAAGGGTAGTGAGTGGTGGGATGAAGAAGTAAGATTATTAGTGAAAGAGAAGAGAGAGGCATTTGGACGATTTTTGCAGGGAAAAAAATGCAAATGAGTGGGAGATGTATAAAAGAAAGAGACAGGAGGTCAAGAGAAAGGTGCAAGAGGTGAAAAAGAGGGCAAATGAGAGTTGGCGTGAGAGAGTATCATTAAATTTTAGGGAGAATAAAAAGATGTTCTGGAAGGAGGTAAATAAAGTGCTTCTCACATCACCACTACTTGTTATCACCTCCCCATTAGCCCCCTCCACTGAAGTTCCCATTTGCTCCCTTGTCTTATTGATGATGAGTTTGAGAAGATATATTCTATTGGATCTACGTTACAGTACCCTAGATCTTTCATTGATAAATCCCTTAAGTTAGCAAAGAAATCATTTTATAGAGTTGAGCCCAAACCTCCCATTGACACCAAGAATCTTTTAGTTCTCCCTTTTAATAATAATTTCACTTTGCTTCCCATGTTGCTTAAATCCTTTAATGTAAATGTTGCCTTTAGCAACAATAATACTATAAAGAATATCTTAATCAGGAATTCACCAGAAAATTCTCTTGGTTGCATCTATAAAGTTCCTTGTGGAAACTGTGATAAATTCTATGTTGGTAAGACTGGTAAGGATCTTTGTTAGACTTAAGCAACCTAAATATAGTATAAGAACAGGACAAGAGTCAAATGCCTTGTTTAATCATGTTAAAAACTATGATCATTGTATTGACTGGAGTAACGCCATCTCAGTTTTTAACTCTAACTCTATTACCAAGAGAAATTTCACTGAATCTTCTATTATCAAATACACAAAGAATTATAATCTTAATATTAGTGATGGTCTGTACAAATTAGATAACTTTATTGTTGAGAAGATTTGTAAAATGATAAGTTTATGAACGCTCATTGTATGTTTTGGACAATCACATTTACCAAATGGCGTCCTAGCTTCGTCTCTTCGATGTATATCAACTGACTGTTATATTTCTCTCTTGCGTCTCCCCTGATGATGTGATTATTACACGAAAGTGCACTTGGGAACTTTTCGTGTTTCATTTTCCCCGTAGACTCATAGGAATATATATATATATATATATTTCTTTCTTTTAAACTATTCGCCATTTCCCGTGTTAGCGAGGTAGTGTTAAGAACAGAGGACTGGGCCTTTTTTGGAATATCCTCACCTGGCCTCACTCTGTTCCTTCTTTTTGAAAAAAAAAAAAAAAAAAAAAATGAGAGGGGAGGATTTCCAGCCCCCCACTCCCTCCCCTTTTAGTCGCCTTCTACGACACATAGGGAATACGTGGGAAGTATTCTTTCTCCCCTATCCCCAGGGAATATATATATATATATATATATATATATATATATATATATATATATTTATATATATATATATATATTTTTTTTTTTTTTTTTATACTTTGTCGCTGTCTCCCGCGTTTGCGAGGTAGCGCAAGAAAACAGACGAAAGAAATGGCCCAACCCCCCCCCATACACCTGTATATACATACGTCCACACACGCAAATATACATACCTACACAGCTTTCCATGGTTTACCCCAGACGCTTCACATGCCTTGATTCAATCCACTGACAGCACGTCAACCCCGGTATACCACATCGCTCCAATTCACTCTATTCCTTGCCCTCCTTTCACCCTCCTGCATGTTCAGGCCCCAATCACACAAAATCTTTTTCACTCCATCTTTCCACCTCCAATTTGGTCTCCCTCTTCTCCTCGTTCCCTCCACCTCCGACACATATATCCTCTTGGTCAATCTTTCCTCACTCATTCTCTCCATGTGCCCAAACCACTTCAAAACACCCTCTTCTGCTCTCTCAACCACGCTCTTTTTATTTCCACACATCTCTCTTACCCTTACGTTACTCACTCGATCAAACCACCTCACACCACACATTGTCCTCAAACATCTCATTTCCAGCACATCCATCCTCCTGCGCACAACTCTATGCATAGCCCACGCCTCGCAACCATACAACATTGTTGGAACCACTATTCCTTCAAACATACCTATTTTTGCTTTCCGAGATAATGTTCTCGACTTCCACACATTCTTCAAGGCTCCCAGAATTTTCGCCCCCTCCCCCACCCTATGATCCACTTCCGCTTCCATGGTTCCATCCGCTGCCAGATCCACTCCCTGATATCTAAAACACTTCACTTCCTCCAGTTTTTCCCCATTCAAACTCACCTCCCAATTGACTTGACCCTCAACCCTACTGTACCTAATAACCTTGCTCTTATTCACATTTACTCTTAACTTTCTTCTTCCACACACTTTACCAAACTCAGTCACCAGCTTCTGCAGTTTCTCACATGAATCAGCCACCAGTGCTGTATCATCAGCGAACAACAACTGACTCACTTCCCAAGCTCTCTCATCCCCAACAGACTTCATACTTGCCCCTCTTTCCAAAACTCTTGCATTCACCTCCCTAACAACCCCATCCATAAACAAATTAAACAACCATGGAGACATCACACACCCCTGCCGCAAACCTACATTCACTGAGAACCAATCACTTTCCTCTCTTCCTACACGTACACATGCCTTACATCCTCGATTAAAACTTTTCACTGCTTCTAACAACTTGCCTCCCACACCATATATTCTTAATACCAATATATATATATTGGAGGTGGAAAGATGGAGTGAAAAAGATTTTGTGTGATCGGGGCCTGAACATGCAGGATGGTGAAAGGAGGGCAAGGAGTAGAATGAATTGGATCGATGTGGTATACTGGGGTTGACGTGCTGTCAGTGGATTGAATCAGGGCATGTGAAGTGTCTGGGGTAAACCATGGAAAGTTGTGTGGGGCCTGGATGTGGAAAGGGAGCTGTGGTTTCGGGCATTATTGCATGACAGCTAGAGCCTGAGTGTGAACGAATGGGGCCTTTGTTGTCTTTTCCTAGTGCTACCTAGCACACATGAGGGGGGAGGGGGATGGTATTCCATGTGTGGTGAGGTGGCGATGGGAATGAATAAAGGCAGACACTGTGAATTGTGTGCATGGGTATATATGTGTGTGTCTGTGTGTGTGTATATATGTGTACATTGAGATGTATAGGTACGTATATTTGCGTGTGTGGACGTGTATGTACATACATTGTGTATGGGGGTGGGTTGGGCCATTTCTTTCGTCTGTTTCCTTGCGCTACCTTTTTTTTTTTTTTCCAAAGGAAGGAACAGAGAAGGGGGCTGGATGAGGATGTTTCCTCAGAGGCCCAGTCCTCTGTTCTTAACGCTACCTTGCTGACGCGGGAAATGGCGAATAGTATGAAAGAAAAAGAATACATACATATATATATATATATATATATATATATATATATATATATATATATATATATATACATATATATTATATATATGGTTTGGGCACATGGAGAGAATGAGTGAGGAAAGATTGACCAAGAGGATATATGTGTCGGAGGTGGAGGGAACGAGAAGTGGGAGACCAAATTGGAGGTGGAAAGATGGAGTGAAAAAGATTTTGTGTGATCGGGGCCTGAGCATGCAGGAGGGTGAAAGGAGGGCAAGGAATAGAGTGAATTGGATCGATGTGGTATACCGGGGTTGATGTGCTGTCAGTGGATTGAATCAGGGCATGTGAAGCGTCTGGGGTAAACCATGGAAAGCTGTGTAGGTATGTATATTTGCGTGTGTGGACGTGTATGTATATACATGTGTATGGGGGTGGGTTGGGCCATTTCTGTCGTCTGTTTCCTTGCGCTACCTCGCAAACGCGGGAGATAGCAACAAAGCAAAAAAAAAAAAAAAGTATATTATTCTATTTATTTCATTATACTTTGTCGCTGTCTCCCGCGTTACAATATCTATATATATATTATATCAACAGATCCTATGAAAATTCTACCTAATGGTCAAAATGAGATTAAATTTCAAAACTATTTCATTGTCATATCTATCTTTTGCTGGGAATCATGCTGGGTTATCTGACATAAGTAAGTTGTGGGTGCATTTTCATAAATAAAACTGGTATATTTCAACCATGTTATCAAAAATTAAGACAAATCTTAACTGGTAGGAGGTTATTCAAGATTTTCATCGGTTCTGCTGACTTCATATGGAGGCTATTCGAGATTTTCATCGGCTCTGCTGATTTCATATAAGCAAATGACTTAATTAATCCAATACTTTCCCAGAGACACTACAGTCGCCTTTCCTAATACAGTTAAACATCGAACTCCAAATCATAATATACAGGTAGTTCTGTAATAAAAATGAAGTGTATAAAGCAGTGGAGTCTTAAGTAACCATTTTACAACGCTACCAGAAATGCAGAGCTAAACGGGTAAAATACCAGACATCCGATGGTGTAGTGATGTCTGATTTGCCAATGCTTTTTATGCCACTAAGCACAAGAGTAAGACACTTAAGGAAGACAGTACAGCCCGTGAGTATGGTGGCACAACGTTTGCCCTACCCTTTAAGGGTTCATTAAAAAGTCAAGCTATTATACCCAAGGGTTTTCCTGTCGTCATTAAGGGTTTAATGGCGAATTAATTGCAAGAAACATTTATTCACTAACCTCGGGTGTTGCGTCTACTTGTAAATAAGTAGAATACTCTTCTGCTGTCTGCTTAAGTAGCTGGTCTCTCTTTTCTGCATCGTAATCACCAGACATTGCAAGCAATCTAAATATCTATCTATCAGTAAAATGGGTCAGTATCTCTTTTCCCCCAGACATAAGCTGAGACGATATGTTTGTTTTGATTATCAGCTGACTCTTGGCACATTTTCTTTTTCATTCAATGTAACAAAGAAAACGAGTAGCGATCATATATTGTAAGTACGACACTAAAATTTCGTTAGTTGTGTCTCTACAAGGTCTTCTCTGGGCTGTTACATATTAAGTATACCATGAAAGTAAAGAAAAGTGATCTGACGCCTCTCTAGCGTATTAACTATCATGTTCAGGTACATTCAGACTTGGACATAGTGGAAAGAAGACGTCAACACTTCCACCGTTGTTGGACGTAGTTCATCATTCTTGCACATGGTTTCAGACTATCATATGTTTTGATCATCAGTTTAGTTTACATTAGCTTTCCTCACATTCAAAATATATAGGAAAAGTATATAACAACTCACAACGTTACTAGAAATTTAGATATCACGAGACCTTATCCCAACTTCCAGAGAAGTGATGCTTAGCTATTGATGATTATTGTTTTCATTTGGTTTCGCATAATTTCATTGATTCGTGAAATTTTCCATACGTTTCCTGTGGTTAGTTGCCATAGTTTTGAAAGTTTCCCGGCCAAAAAAGCCAACCATTTTTACAGTTCCGTTGAAAATCAAAGAAAATTAGGTCAAATACTTTTTAAGATTATGTAATTGGTAAAATAATAAATCAACTTCCTATAATAAAAGCACTATGTATCCTTGCACCATTAAAGACAATGCACTCTCTATAATAAAAGTACTATGTATCCTAGCTACGTTAAAGACAAACCTTTAATATGACGTTGGAGAGACTGTAATATATATATATATATATATATATATATATATATATATATATATATATATATATATTTTTTTTTTTTTTTTTTTTTTTTTATACTTTGTCGCTGTCTCCCGCGTTTGCGAGGTAGCGCAAGGAAACAGACGAAAGAAATGGCCCAACCCCCCCCCCCATACACATGTACATACACACGTCCACACACGCAAATATACATACCTACACAGCTTTCCATGGTTTACCCCAGACGCTTCACATGCCTTGCTTCAATCCACTGACAGCACGTCAACCCCTGTATACCACATCGATCCAATTCACTCTATTCCATGCCCTCCTTTCACCCTCCTGCATGTTCAGGCCCCGATCACACAAAATCTTTTTCACTCCATCTTTCCACCTCCAATTTGGTCTCCCACTTCTCCTCGTTCCCTCCACCTCCGACACATATATCCTCTTGGTCAATCTTTCCTCACTCATTCTCTCCATGAGCCCAAACCATTTCAAAACACCCTCTTCTGCTCTCTCAACCATGCTCTTTTTATTTCCACACATCTCTCTTACCCTTACATTACTTACTCGATCAAACCACCTCACACCACACATTGTCCTCAAACATCTCATTTCCAGCACATCCACCCTCCTGCGAACAACTCTATCCATAGCCCACGCCTCGCAACCATACAACATTGTTGGAATCACTATTCCTTCAAACATACCCATTTTTGCTCTCCGAGATAATGTTCTCGACTTCCACACATTCTTCAAGGCTCCCAGGATTTTCGCCCCCTCCCCCACCCTATGATTCACTTCCGCTTCCATGGTTCCATCCGCTGACAGATCCACTCCCAGATATCTAAAACACCTTACTTCCTCCAGTTTTTCTCCATTCAAACTTACCTCCCAATTGACTTGACCCTCAACCCTACTGTACCTAATAACCTTGCTCTTATTCACATCTACTTTTAACTTTCTTCTTTCACACACTTTGCCAAACTCAGTCATCAGCTTCTGCAGTTTCTCACATGAATCAGCTACCAGCGCTGTATCATCAGCGAACAACAACTGACTCACTTCACAAGCTCTCTCAACCACAACAGACTTCATACTTGCCCCTCTTTCCAAAACTCTTGCATTTACCTCCCTAACAACCCCATCCATAAACAAATTAAACAACCATGGAGACATCACAGACCCCTGCCGCAAACCTACATTCACTGAGAACCAATCACTTTCCTCTCTTCCTACACGTATACATGCCTTACATCCTCGATAAAAACTTTTCACTGCTTCCTCCCACACCATATATTCTTAATACCTTCCACAGAGCATCTCTATCAACTCTATCATATGCCTTCTCCAGATCCATAAATGCTACATACAAATCCATTTGCTTTTCTATGTATTTCTCACATACATTCTTCAAAGCAAACACCTGATCCACACATTCTCTACCTCTTCTGAAACCACACTGCTCTTCCCCAATCTGATGCTCTGTACATGCCTTCACCCTCTCAATCAATACCCTCCCATATAATTTACCAGGAATACTATATATATATATATATATATATATATATATATATATATATATATATATATATATATAGGTAGGATATTCCAAAAAAGGCCCAGTCCTCTGTTCTTAACGCTACCTCGCTAACGCGGGAAATGGCGAATAGTTTAAAAGAAAAGACTTATGTTGATATCCTTGTACACTTTTCTCAAAGTGAAGATAGTAATGAAGTGGGATCCTTGCATCCAATATCAAGTCAGTTCAGAGACAATTTCAGAAATTTGGCCGAAAAGTCAGCCATGTGGCAGGCAGTCCTGACAGTGTTTTACTTGGCTTAATCTGCCATCCCTCTTACCTTTTTTTTTTTTTGTCCCCATCTCTATGGAAAGATACAATCTAATACCATTCCTTAGTTTAATGATACACACAAGTGTCCACAGATAATAGAAAAATTATTGAGATGAAGTAATTGATCACATTTTACAAAACAATGTACACAACCGAGTCGTGCTGGGAAGATACATATGATATAATATTGACAAGAACCTGTGTCAAGCTTAGTGAGTCTTTACATGAAGCTTTACATGAAGGTAAACCCACAAATAATGATCAGCTACTGTTGCAGGTTACCATGGCAACCTGCCTCCTCCACAACATTATTTGTCAACATTTGGTCGTAGTGATGTGCCTTTACCTTACTACTTAATATTGTACATCTTTATATAAGAAAGGAACCGAAAACATGATCTGAGGAAACATTTTCAAGCTATATAAGCTGACTGGGAGCCATCTAGAAACGTAAAGTGATAAATAGATTACTGTGTTTCATGTCAGGAATTCCCGAAAGTGCCAGGCGGCTTGTGTCCTCCACCGTTCAAACTTTAACGGGAAAATTTTTCCCTAATATTACGTTAGATCAACTTGGGGATAATAATTATGGTACGATAATGTATGTTCCTAGTACTCAAGCTTTTGTACCAGTACAATTAAAGCTTTGATAGTTTTGAAACTTGTGAACATCTTGATCACGTAGGTATATTACAGATTTTCTTGTACATTGATAATATGCTGTATAAAGAGTAAGTTGAGTCTACATTGATAATATGCTGTATAAAGAGTAAGTTGAGTCTACATTGATAATATGCTGTATAAAGAGTAAGTTGAGTCTGGGGAGTGTGATTAGAGCGTTTTTTATTTACAGTAATAGATATGACGGTAGTGGGGAGGGTTGGGAATTCCAGGCCAACGGGATGAAGTAATATAAAAGTAGGTGAAAGGTTTTTTAGACTCTAGAACCTTGTCCAACTTTTCCCTTAAATTAAACTTTTACCATAATTTTTAATTCCATAAATGTAATATATGGACGAACATCTACCATAAAGCACTTCACAGTTCAAAGTTGCAGTTACAGTAGCTTCATTCATCCATTGCTTACTGAAAAACAGCTCTGTCATTAAGCATAGGAAAACAGTAACCACAAGTAACAGTGTTTTCTTTTTAGATATAGAATATCAGGTAAATTTTGACTTTTAGGAAGTAGGTTTCATAGATTCTCGTGATTTCTACAAGTATTTGACCTATGTTACACTATTTACCTCCATATTTTCCACTATTTATCCCTCCCCACTTTCACCTTGTATGTCATCTTAGAATATAGAAAAATCCAAATCATGCTTCCATGGTCTCATTGTGCTTTTAATTCTGTATATTCAATATTATTGCAAGATAAAATCAACAAATTCCTGAAGGATACTATATTTATCTTTGCTACACCCTTGATAAACCTAAATTCTCTTCAGAGGCCTTAGACGAGACCCATAAGGGTCTTCAGAACATTAAATTTACCCCACCCTCACCTTCACTCTTCAGTGCATCCTCATGAGGCAGGTCAGAGTCCATCTTCACTACTTCTTCAACATTACTGGCCTTTATCCTGACCCTCATTGGTCAGGTCAAGGACTGTCAACAGCACTCCCTTATTTTCACTAAACCCTGTAAGATTCAGGTCAGATTTCCTCTTCCTTACATCCCCAACCTCTGACTACCACCCAAATAACCTCATCTTTATTTCACCCTTGTCTTCACTACACTTAGAGAATTTTCACCATATCCTATCACCACTACACCAACTTCACTATATCCTTATCTACATTTCACCTTTTTGGGCAAGGGCAGGCAATCTTCAATGTGTTCTGTATTCTCTTTCTTATAAAGACTAGGTATGAAGCAAGAGCAATGTATGGCTTCAAAATTATATTCAGTTACTGAAGATGTTCAGAGTTCAAATTTTCTCAGTGGTTATACAGTGACATGGACAGCCTTAATAATCCTTGATGTTAATATCCCTAAAGCACAAATATCTAACCCACCCATCAGCCATCTTCATTACACTGTCATCTTTATCGTACCCTCAACATTCACCATAAATTTGGCCATATGCCTCTCGTCAAGGTCGTTTTCATAAAATCCCTTCTCCAAGTATACCCTCAACCTCACTCTTACAGGTGGAATAAGTGGATGGTAAGTCTTAGCTCTTCACAAGCACCTAAGAGTAAAGGGGAATCTGTACTTCACCCTCATTTTTACTACTTCCTCTTTTTCATTTCACCCTTTGACCTGACCCTTATAGGTCAAGTCATATGCCGTTTTCATTGCAGACTTATCTTCACTAAGCTCTTGTGTGCATTACACCCTCAACGCAACTGGCCCTTTTGTGAAGATGGCCTTCTTCACTACACTCTTGACACAAATGACATTGGCCATGGGTCAAGTCATTGGCCCTGTTTTAGTGAAGATTTGACCCGTAAGGTCAAGTTTTCATATTTTTTTGTGGTCTTTTGTAGTCTTTTTATATCAGTACAGTACCTGCAAGCTATCAATATTTTCATTATCCTGACTCATTTGCAGAAACATGGTGATATTGTGATAGCATCTCGCATCACTGTCTGTGCCTTTGCCTCTTTGTTGTTATTAACATTTCTTTTGGTACAGACTCTTTCAGCATTTTTAATTCGTAACTGTCCACTTTTAGGGCATATATTTGCCTATTATTTTTAGATGTTTAGAGAAGATTTGAGATTTTTTTTTATTTCAATGCAGGGGAAAAAAAAAAAAGCTACAGAAATCCAGTTACAAATTTGATGATATCTGTATATCTTATTATGCAGAATATGTAATATGATCTGTTTTTTCTAATCATCATATGTGGATGATATAGTTTTTTGTCATTTATTCTGCTTTGATTTTCCAGGAAATGAAGTGGTGTCAAGTCTTCCTCTCCAGATGGTCCTATTTTTTTCAGCACTTTTCTTTCCATGCTGGTTGATAAGTTCATTTGTCATGATGTCACTAAAGGTTAGATCTGGTATATAGTATAAATACTGTTAACTGTCTCAAAGTATTGTATGTTATAATTAGGCATGATACACCATCATTGCTAAACACCAACTGGAAAAAATGATCATGTAATTATCCTTACTTTCTTAGCATTGTAATTCATTTTTATAAATCTTAATGACTTATTTCCTTACAGTATCTGTAATTGAATAGAGTAATTGGTTCAATACATTTATGATTCCATGTAGTTTCTTGCATGGAGTGAGATTCCTACTGTATCATTAAATTTATTTGAATTACTCATTAGGAATCAGCAGAGAAATGCAATTTAACAGTTTTACAGAGGACTAAAAGCAGCATTACAATTACAGTATGATTATCTTTCCAGTTTCAGTATGTGTCCAACTTACATCAGTGCATCTTAGTTGCAATTTACATAGCTCTTCCTTTAATTGAAGTGATTCGGCTCTACATAGGATATGTTGGAAATCTCGAGGAAAAGGTTAGTACTATCGAGTACAGAAGGATTAGTTACAAGCTTTTTGTAATGCATTATATATCACATTACTAGTATTAGAAAGACAAAAAGATAAAGTAATCTAGTGAAGTTAAATTTGAGTAGAGCAGAAAGTCTTCCTCTTTGCTAACCCGCACAGTTGAGGTGAGATTTCCCCAAAAGACAAAAGGTTTATAGCCGTTTGCGCTTGATGCCGTGCAGCAACTGAATTTCTTCAATTTTAGGCATCCGTATTGAAGATGCACTACTGCAGAGATAACTGGAAATAGGATAATCCTACAGAAAAACTTTTGACTCCATATGAAAACCAAAAAAATGCAGAAAACCTTTCTTCCAGATTTGGAGTGTCCCATTAGCTTTGACAGAATCTCAACCTTTGTCTTCTGGTTGGATAAATGCCTCTAACTAATCACCCATTCATTAGTTTTAGCATATACCTTGGTCTGGCTTTGCTTTTCTATCAGTAAGTGACCTTCACTGACTAATAATGGCATCATCCCACTAGCTGTCATATCAGTAACATAGCATGCCATATGATTAATTATCAGGATCCCTAGTTGATAAGGGCATTTAGGTCCAGCTTTCCATTTTTCCAATTTCTTTACATCATAACATGCACTAAGTATCCTTTTAAGGGTTTACTTTGTATTTGTATTGTGATTTATTTCTAAATATTTTGTAGTTATAAAATATGAATTTGGTATCATCATTCTTCATGATGGATGGTGACATTTCATTTTCCCCTTCTGCTCCTCGTAACTTGGGGTGTTTTTTCTCCTACTTTGTCGCATCATCACTGGATGGGAGTAAAATCTTGTTAAGGACCTTCCTGAGTGAAGTGCAGCCTCTAAGTTGCAGTAGCCCAATAAAAGGGGCCCTGAGGTGGTCTAATAATAATATTTTAGTTAATGGAGACTTTTCATTGGTAATGTATCCACATGTAGGTGGAGTATGGGTACATCTATATATGAGGCTGTAATTACCTATGAATAGTAAATGGGGAAGAAGTTTTACACTTGTGGGGACCCATCTCTTGAGCATTTTCTTCTGACATAAAACTTAATGTATGTTGTTTGTATTAACCTGTCCTCAGTCATTCTGTTCCATTCATCTACCACTTTTATACTGTAACAGTGTCTCTTAACATCCTTTTTAACATATTTTTTACTTAATTTCATGTCCACTGGTTGCTCTGCCTCTATATCTCTCAAAGAACTGTTCACTGTCCACATCTTCAATCTCTTTTTAAAACTTAATGGTCATGATCAAATCACCCTCACTGTTCTCTCTTCCAATGTGTCGTTTGTTTCTAGTGCTACCTTACACAGAAAATGGCAAATATATATGAAAAAATACACACATGTATATATGGCTCACTGCAACTCCCTTGATTCCAATCGCTGCCACATCCATTCCCAGGTACCTGAAACAACTTCCTTGTTCTCTCCAAGAAAAAAACTTCCCTGCTAAACCATTATGATTTTGCTTTCATTCACATTTATTCTAAACTTTGTACTTTTCACACACTCTTCCAAACTCAGAAATCAATTTCCGCAGTTTATCACTTGTGTTTGCCACCAGTGCCATGTCACCCACAAACAATAACTGACTCACCTTTGAGGCACACCCATTCCTAATAGCGAGAATTCTTGCTCCTTTCCCCAAGATCCTTTTATTTACGTCTCTCTACCCTATCCATAAAAAGATTAGTTATGGAGACATCACACACCCCTGCTATAGACCCACCTTCACCTGGAACCACTCATCCTTTTCCCTTCCTTCCTGCACACGTCTTAAATTTTTGGTGAAAACTCATTACTTTCCATTGGCTTCCTTCCTGCATCACATATTCATGATACCCTCCACAAAGCATCTCTATCATTTGTTTTCCTTGATTTTCACCCTGTAGCAGAGTATTAAATAAAAATACAACCATTTACTTCAGTTTTCTCATTTCAGGTCCCAGAGTTGGCTGGAAGCTGGTTGTTAACTCTTCTTTTGCAGTTACCATTGCTTATCTTTTTGCTTTTGGTTCCTGGCACTTTGTCATTACCCATGGATTATGCTGTTAATTCCATTTTTTTAATTTTCTTAATTTTGCATCTATTCTTTGGTTACCACGCAATAAATAATACAGCAGCATATCAAGCACGGTTATATCATATGTATTTGGTGATGAAACATAACGAAGGAGAATGATCTGTATTATAAAGAACTGCTCTCTGTAAGAACATTATAATACTTTGTTTTCTATGTTTTGTAAGCTTGTGCCATGTATAAACAGTGCATTCATCCTTGTTCTGGGTTGTCCACCAAAGATCATCTATCTTTATGATGGTCAGTACACAAATAACGCCCATGTTTGTACTATTTTCATTTATGAACCTCTAACTACTTGTGAGCCAAAAACTGGATTCTTGTGTATCTGTGAACAAAGACTGTATGTTACACTATAAGAGCCTGATATTTGTTGGCATTATATTAAATGCTAGCTACATATGGCTTGAGAATAATAATAGAAGCAGTTACAAGCAGTACCTTTTTAAAAAATAAAGTAATTGTATGCCCAGATAAAGAAAATTCTTAATACCCAATAATTGAAGACATCCTAGGTGAAGAAGTAAATGTATGAATATTAGACATAAGACTACTGAGATTCTATTGCCCTGGACACCCCCTTAAGGGAATTCTAGTTGGGAATAGAATTCAGAGATATATATAGACTGCTAACTGGAACTGTATTTACTGTAAACAATTATCATTGGAATTAGTACACCTACTGTAACAACCATCAATGGAATTAGTACACCACAATGGGAGAAAAAAAATTATCTAGGTAGCTCTGCAATTCTGAAATAGTGGCATCTCCATTGACAGCCGTATCCATCCAGTTAGAAACTTATTAATGTAAGTATTATGTGTAAACTTCATAATACATAAGAACATATATATATTATCTTATTTTATTTTGCTTTGTCACTGTCTCCCGCGTTTGCGAGGTAGCGCAAGGAAACAGATGAAAGAAATGGCCCAACCCACCCCCATACACATGTATATACATACACGTCCACACACGCAAATATACATACCTATACATCTCAATGTACACATATATATACACACACAGACACATACATATATACCCATGCACACAATTCACACTGTCTGCCTTTATTCATTCCCATCGCCACCTCGCCACACATGGAATACCATCCCCCTCATGTGTGCGAGGTAGCGCTAGGAAAAGACAACAAAGGCCCCATTTGTTCACACTCAGTCTCTAGCTGTCATGCAATAATGCCCAAAACCACAGCTCCCTTTCCACATCCAGGCCCCACACAACTTTCCATGGATTACCCCAGACGCTTCACATGCCCTGATTCAATCCACTGACAGCACGTCAACCCCATTAAACCACATCGATCCAATTCACTCTATTCCTTGCCCGCCTTTCACCCTCCTGCATGTTCAGGCCCCGATCACTCAAAATCTTTTTCACTCCATCTTTCCACCTCCAATTTGGTCTCCCACTTCTCCTTGTTCCCTCCACCTCCGACACATATATCCTCTTGGTCAATCTTTCCTCACTCATTCTCTCCATGTGCCCAAACCATTTCAAAACACCCTCTTCCGCTCTCTCAGCCATGCTCTTTTTATTTCCACACATCTCTCTTACCCTTACATTACTTACTCGATCAAACCATCTCACACCACACATTGTCCTCAAACATCTCATTTCCAGCACATCCATCCTCCTGCGCACAACTCTATCCATAGCCCACGCCTCGCAACCATTCAACATTGTTGGAACCACTATTCCTTCAAACATACCCATTTTTGCTTTCCGAGATAATGCTCTCGACTTCCACACATTCTTCAAGGCTCCCAGGACTTTTGCCCCCTCCCCCACCCTATGATTCACTTCCACTTCCATGGTTCCATCCGCTGCCAGATCCACTACCAGATATCTAAAACACTTTACTTCCTCCAGTTTTTCTCCATTCAAACTTACCTCCCAGTTGACTTGACCCTCAACCCTACTGTACCTAATAACCTTGCTCTTATTCACATTTACTCTTAACTTTCTTCTTTCACACATTTTACCAAACTCAGTCACCAGCTTCTGCAGTTTCTCACATGAATCAGCTACCAGTGCTGTATCATCAGCGAACAACAACTGACTCACTTCCCAAGCTCTCTCATCCCCAACAGACTTCATACTTGCCCCTCTTTTCAAAACTCTTGCATTCACCTCCCTAACAACCCCATCCATAAACAAATTAAACAACCATGGAGACATCACAGACCCCTGCCGCAAACCTACATTCACTGAGAACCAATCACTTTCCTCTCTTCCTACACGTACACATGCCTTACATCCTCGATAAAAACTTTTCACTGCTTCCAACAACTTGCCTCCCACACCATATATTCTTAATACCTTCCACAGAGCATCTCTATCAACTCTATCATATGCCTTCTCCAGATCCATAAATGCTACATACAAATCCATTTGCTTTTCTAAGTATTTCTCACATACATTCTTCAAAGCAAACACCTGATCCACACATCCTCTACCACTTCTGAAACCACACTGCTCTTCCCCAATCTGATGCTCTGTACATGCCTTCACCCTCTCAATCAATACCCTCCCATATAATTTACCAGGAATACTCAACAAACTTATACCTCTGTAATTTGAGCACTCACTCTTATCCCCTTTGCCTTTGTACAATGGCACTATGCATGCATTCTGCCAATCCTCAGGCACCTCACCATGAGTCATACATACATTAAATAACCTTACCAACCAGTCAACAATACAGTCACCACCTTTTTTAATAGATTCCACTGCAATACCATCCAAACCTGCTGCCTTGCCGGCTTTCATCTTCTGCAAAGCTTTTACTACCTCTTCTCTGTTTACCAAATCATTTTCCCTAACCCTCTCACTTTGCACACCACCTCGACCAAAACACCCTATATCTGCCACTCTATCATCAAACACATTCAACAAACCTTCAAAATACTCACTCCATCTCCTTCTCACATCACCACTACTTGTTATCACCTCCCCATTAGCGCCCTTCACTGAAGTTCCCATTTGCTCCCTTGTCTTACGCACTTTATTTACCTCCTTCCAGAACATCTTTTTATTCTCCCTAAAATTTAATGATACTCTCTCACCCCAACACTCATTTGCCCTCTTTTTCACCTCTTGCACCTTTCTCTTGACCTCCTGTCTCTTTCTTTTATACATCTCCCACTCAATTGCTTTTTTTCCCTGCAAAAATCGTCCAAATGCCTTTCTCTTCTCTTTCACTAATAATCTTACTTCTTCATCCCACCACTCACTACCCTTTCTAATCAACCCACCTCCCTCACTTCTCATGCCACAAGCATCTTTTGCGCACTCCATCACTGATTCCCTAAATATGTATATATATATATATATATATATATATATATATATATATATATATATATATATATATATATATATATATTATTTTATTTATATTTTATTATACTTTGTCGCTGTCTCCCGCGTTTGCGAGGTAGCGCAAGGAAACAGACGAAAGAAATGGCCCAACCGCCCCCCCATACACATGTATATACATACGTCCACACACGCAAATACACATACCTACACAGCTTTCCATGGTTTACCCCAGACGCTTCACATGCCTTGATTCAATCCACTGACAGCACGTCAACCCCGGTATACCACATCGCTCCAATTCACTCTATTCCTTGCCCTCCTTTCACCCTCCTGCATGTTCAGGCCCCGATCACACAAAATCTTTTTCACTCCATCTTTCCACCTCCAATTTGGTCTCCCTCTTCTCCTCGTTCCCTCCACCTCCGACACATATATCCTCTTGGTCAATCTTTCCTCACTCATTCTCTCCATGTGCCCAAACCACTTCAAAACACCCTCTTCTGCTCTCTCAACCACGCTCTTTTTATTTCCACACATCTCTCTTATCCTTACGTTACTCACTCGATCAAACCACCTCACACCACACATTGTCCTCAAACATCTCATTTCCAGCACATCCATCCTCCTGCGCACAACTCTATCCATAGCCCACGCCTCGCAACCATACAACATTGTTGGAACCACTATTCCTTCAAACATACCCATTTTTGCTTTCCGAGATAATGTTCTCGACTTCCACACATTCTTCAAGGCCCCCAGAATTTTCGCCCCCTCCCCCACCCTATGATCCACTTCCGCTTCCATGGTTCCATCCGCTGCCAGATCCACTCCCAGATATCTAAAACACTTCACTTCCTCCAGTTTTTCTCCATTCAAACTTACCTCCCAATTGACTTGACCCTCAACCCTACTGTACCTAATAACCTTGCTCTTATTCACATTTACTTTTAACTTTCTTCTTCCACACACTTTACCAAACTCAGTCACCAGCTTCTGCAGTTTCTCACATGAATCAGCCACCAGCGCTGTATCATCAGCGAACAACAACTGACTCACTTCCCAAGCTCTCTCATCCCCAACAGACTTCATACCTGCCCCTCTTTCCAAAACTCTTGCATTTACCTCCCTAACAACCCCATCCATAAACAAATTAAACAACCATGGAGACATCACACACCCCTGCCGCAAACCTACATTCACTGAGAACCAATCACTTTCCTCTCTTCCTACACGTACACATGCCTTACATCCTCGATAAAAACTTTTCACTGCTTCTAACAACTTTCCTCCCACACCATATATTCTTAATACCTTCCACAGAGCATCTCTATCAACTCTATCATATGCCTTCTCCAGATCCATAAATGCTACATACAAATCCATTTGCTTTTCTAGGTATTTCTCACATACATTCGTCAAAGCAAACACCTGATCCACACATCCTCTACCACTTCTGAAACCACACTGCTCTTCCCCAATCTGATGCTCTGTACATGCCTTCACCCTCTCAATCAATACCCTCCCATATAATTTACCAGGAATACTCAACAAACTTATACCTCTGTAATTTGAGCACTCACCCTTATCCCCTTTGCCTTTGTACAATGGCACTATGCACGCATTCTGCCAATCCTCAGGCACCTCACCATGAGTCATACATACATTAAATAACCTTACCAACCAGTCAACAATACAGTCACCCCCTTTTTTAATAAATTCCACTGCAATACCATCCAAACCTGCTGCCTTGCCGGCTTTCATCTTCCGCAAAGCTTTCACTACCTATTCTCTTTTTACCAAATCATTATCCCTAACCCTCTCACTTTGCACACCACCTCGACCAAAACACCCTATATCTGCCACTCTATCATCAAACACATTCAACAAACCTTCAAAATACTCACTCCATCTCATTCTCACATCACCACTACTTGTTATCACCTCCCCATTTGCGCCCTTCACTGAAGTTCCCATTTGCTCCCTTGTCTTACGCACTTTATTTACCTCCTTCCAGAACATCTTTTTATTCTCCCTAAAATTTAATGATACTCTCTCACCCCAACTCTCATTTGCCCTTTTTTTCACCTCTTGCACCTTTCTCTTGACCTCCTGTCTCTTTCTTTTATACATCTCCCACTCAATTGCATTTTTTCCCTGCAAAAATCGTCCAAATGCCTCTCTCTTCTCTTTCACTAATACTCTTACTTCTTCATCCCACCACTCACTACCCTTTCTAACCAACCCACCTCCCACTCTTCTCATGGCACAAGCATCTTTTGCGCAATCCATCACTGATTCCCTAAATACATCCCATTCCTCCCCCACTCCCCTTACTTCCATTGTTCTCACCTTTTTCCATATATATATATATATATTTATATATATATATATATTTTTTTTATATTTTTTATATATATACATTGTACCAAAGCAAAAAAAAATATATATATATATATATATATATATATTTTTTTTTTTTTTTCCATACTATTCACTATTTCCCGCGATAGCGAGGTAGCGTTAAGAACAGAGGACTGGGCCTTTGAGGGAATATCCTCACCTGGACCTCTTCTCTGTTCCTTCTTTTGGAGAAATAAAAAAAAAAAAAAAAAAAAAAAAAAAAAAAAAAAAAAAAACGAGAGGGGAGGATTTCCAGCCCCCCGCTCCCTTCCCTTTTAGTCGCCTTCTACGACACGCAGGGAATACGTGGGAAGTATTCTTTCTCCCCTATCCCCAGGGAATATATATATATATATATTTCTTTTTCTTTCTTTCATACTATTCGCCATTTCCCACATTAGCGAGGTAGCGTTGAGAACAGAGGACTGGGCCCTTGAGGGAATATCCTCACCTGGGCCCCTTCTCTGTTCCCTCTTTTGGAAAAAAAAAGAAAAAAAAAGAAAAAAAAAAAAAAGTGAGAGGGGAGGATTTCCAGCCCCCCGCTCCCTCCCCTTTTAGTCGCCTTCTACGACACGCAGGGAATACGTGGGAAGTATTCTTTCTCCCCTATCCCCAGGGATAATATATATATATATATATATATATATATATATATATATATATATATATATATTTTTTTTCATACTATTCGCCATTTCCCGCGTTTGCGAGGTAGCGTTAAGAACAGAGGACTGGGCCTTAGAGGGAAAATCCTCACCTGGCCCCCTTCTCTGTTCCTTCTTTTGGAAAATAAAAAATATATATATATATATATATATATATATATATATATTTTTTTTTTTTTTTTTTTTTTTTTATACTTTGTCGCTGTCTCCCGCGTTTGCGAGGTAGCGCAAGGAAACAGACGAAAGAAATGGCCCAACCCCCACCCCCATACACATGTACATACACACGTCCAGACACGCAAATATACATACCTACACAGCTTTCCATGGTTTACCCCAGACGCTTCACATGCCTTGCTTCAATCCACTGACAGCACGTCAACCCCTGTATACCACATGACTCCAATTCACTCTATTTCTTGCCCTCCTTTCACCCTCCTGCATGTTCAGGCCCCGATCACACAAAATCTTTTTAACTCCATCTTTCCACCTCCAATTTGGTCTCCCTCTTCTCCTCGTTCCCTCCACCTCCGACACATATATCCTCTTGGTCAATCTTTCCTCACTCATTCTCTCCATGTGATCAAACCATTTCAAAACACCCTCTTCTGTTCTCTCAACCACGCTCTTTTTATTTCCACACATCTCTCTTACCCTTACGTTACTTACTCGATCAAACCACCTCACACCACACATTGTCCTCAAACATCTCATTTCCAGCACATCCATCCTCCTGCGCACAACTCTATCCATAGTCCACGCCTCGCAACCATACAACATTGTTGGAACCACTATTCCTTCAAACATACCCATTTTTGCTTTCCGAGATAATGTTCTCGACTTCCACACATTCTTCAATGCTCCCAGAATTTTCGCCCCCTCCCCCACCCTATGATCCACTTCCGCTTCCATGGATGGATGTGCTGGAAATGAGATGTTTGAGGACAATGTGTGGTGTGAGGTGGTTTGATCGAGTAAGTAACGTAAGGGTAAGAGAGATTTGTGGAAATAAAAAGAGCGTGGTTGAGAGAGCAGAAGAGGGTGTTTTTAAATGGTTTGGGCACATGGAGAGAATGAGTGAGGAAAGATTGACCAAGAGGATATATGTGTCGGAGGTGGAGGGAACGAGAAGTGGGAGACCAAATTGGAGGTGGAAAGATGGAGTGAAAAAGATTTTGTGTGATCGGGGCCTGAACATGCAGGAGGGTGAAAGGAGAGCAAGGAATAGAGTGAACTGGATCTATGTGGTATACCGGGGTTGACGTGCTGTCAGTGGGTTGAATCAGGGCATGTGAAGCGTCTGGGGTAAACCATGGAAAGCTGTGTAGGTATGTATATTTGCGTGTGTGGACGTATTTATATACATGTGTATGGGGGTGGGTTGGGCCATTTCTTTCGTCTGTTTCCTTGCGCTACCTCTCAAACGCGGGAGACAGCGGCAAAAAAAAAAAAAGAAAAAAAAAATGTATGCTATCGATATGATGGTACATACTGTATTTCTAATTTATATCCTGAGGTGGTAGGTGTGCATTGTGCTTGGCTCAATGACCAGATAAACTGTATCAAGGAAAACATAAAGTAGTGAAGAGCTATACCTAATTACAAGCATGACCCTATCTCATTAAAGGAGACTTAAAAAAACAAACACATGACCCTATCTAATCAAAGGAGACATAAAAAAACAGAAACCCATTAATCAACCACTATAGGCAATGCTTTTCTCAATAAAAGCTCACCTGAAATGTTCTTAAGGAATCATGTGTTCAAGGAATAAACCTTCCCCAGGAAATAGTTGCCAGCCACTAAATTTTATACACCTCTGCCATTCTTTCTACATAGATTCACACAAATACATATTGGGTAGCTGTTGCTGGCTTGTGCTATGGGGAGAAAAAAAAACTCACTATAGCATGCAATTTTACATTCTAATATCCTGCACATCAGTAAATGGTGGACTCTGCTTTGGCATCTCTAAGTCTGAATACCAAATGCTGCTATGTGCTGTCTCAGACTGTGAAGGGTACAAACTGTAAAATCTAACTTGATGATGGAATTATCTCTAAATCATCTAACTTTTACTGATTTAAGTTACAATGTAGCATCAGTTCGGGAGTGGTGTTAATGTAGCATCTAGTAGGGAACCAAGAAAAACATGGGTGCATCAAAAGCAAGTGACCCATTGAAAGATTGCTTTGTAGAGTGAAATGTCTTTAGTCTCATACAGTCAGGACCAAGCCACTGCCAAACTAGTGATTTTTCCAAAGTATAGATACTTAACATTTCCAAGGATTCTGATGGTTAATTAAAATGTGCACTGCAAATATGCAAGCTAACTCTGTTAATAAAATGCAGTCATCTAATTCACAGCACTCTTATACTACAGGGACTCCTTGTTTAATGTATTGGATGCACACCTGAAAAATGTTCCTGTAAATGAAATCACTTTATATGAAGCCAACTTTATCAAATACTTAAATCTATAAAATGGGGATAATTTCCTGAGAAATATTTCAGGACAAATTTCCTCACATATGCTATTCTGTATTTCATAAATATATAAAAGATCACCATCGTAAGGCATAATAAAGTGCTTAACTGATATCATCCACTATCAGATCACTTTCTCACATTACTTTCATCCACTATCATACT
This sequence comes from Panulirus ornatus, assembly GCF_036320965.1. Taxonomy (NCBI): domain Eukaryota; kingdom Metazoa; phylum Arthropoda; class Malacostraca; order Decapoda; family Palinuridae; genus Panulirus; species Panulirus ornatus. The sequence continues at coordinate 25,299,672 of NC_092256.1, forward strand.
GCATCATGCGAACACATCCACAACTACTGCAACAGATGCTAAAAACTTGTAAATCATTTTACCAGGGGTATAATACAGTTATAAATAAGAAAATATCCAATACTTAGCTCAATGCAACAAGTGTGAATGAGCATGGGGAACTGAAGTGCTATGTTTACATCAAATCCAGATGCACAAACAAACAAATGCTATGTGGTTGCTTCAATGTTTGCACTCTGCATAATTTAAAAAGTCAAACATTTTACTGAATGTCTACAATAAATACTCATTTATTAATTTCTTTACTTTAAGACCTTAAGACAAGTGTGCAGTGAGCATTAACATCAATTATGATATAATACTGAGTGACGAAATGAAAATGTGATAATTTACTACAAAATATCTGGGAACAATGTCAGTAACACTGCAACGTACTCTGGGTATAATGAATCAAAATAAAATGTACCTGCATGTATTAACATAATTCCATAGTTTCTGTTACTTTTATAACAACATAATACTTCTAATACATTTATTAGTGAGAAAAATGAGTATGGAAAGAATATAAAAATTTCTTAAATGATATTGTGTTAAAACATGTCTGGAGGGAAAAGTAAGGAACTTTAGCTGTTGGAATCTCTCTAAACAACCAATGACATCAAAAACCACACAACGATTGTCAATGAAACTATATACACATCTTCAGAAGCAGAAGAGACATAAAGAATAAGGTTACTTATGTATGAAACATCAAATGAAGTGGGATTTGAGCTGGTTCTGGATAGGAAGCTATGGTCTTGGTGCATTATACATGACAGTCAGAGAATGGATGTGAGCAGATGCAGCCTTTCTTCGTCTGTTCTCAGCACTATCTCACTATTGTGAAAAATGAAGACCTAGTAAAAAAAGAAAAAGAAGAAAACGAACTACTTGCCACCAAGCAAGATGTGTCAACACCAAATGGTGGAGCAAGCTTCCTGTAATCTTAGTAATACACTCTCTGCAAGTTTGTTATTTCTCCCTAGGTAAGTTGAGAGTAATATTACTCGTCTCTATTTCATTATATTTTTCTTTCATTTCATAAGAGAAACTGTCTTTCACTTGAAAACACCCATTTTTCCAAGACTGGAAAGTATAGTGCCAGTGCTGCATTGTCAGGAAAGAGACTGCAGTACAAATTCATAAAAACACTCACAGAAAAGCAGAAAACTATTAATATAAATTACATAGTTTTACATGAGTATTTCACAAAGTTCACAGCAATCCTCTTGAATTCTGGGGTTTATCAGTGCTATTCAGAATTTAGGGATACCAGCAATTTTTCAAGCCATAGAAACTTTGCCGAACTAGGCTAAGTTGTTTTATTTGCCAAACCATATATTGGGTGATTAAAGACATTTCACTGTCACTAAAGATTTCTCATTATCACACATAATCTGGGCTATTGGCTTTGTAAATCTTATGAGCAAGGTAAACCTTATGTGTATTTCTTATTTCTGAACTATCAACACAAAAGGTTAATAAGCAAGTGCTTTCCCTATCAGTCTGCAATGAGTTAATTCTCCACATGCTTCATCAAATGTTTGCATATAAAAAGGTGATCAAATTACTGTCTGGGGAAGTGTGTAAAAGGTGGGCTATTACAATGTGCAGGTGAACTTGAGCATCATGGCAGGATTTTTTATTGTGTATCATTTACCATTTACATGTGTTTGGTCATTAACACAAGGGTCACCTTTCTTGATTAAGAAGAGAGTTTTTTGGCATTTTTTCTTTAACCATGAGCAACACAAACTGTCGACCAACAGTGTTACTGCTTACCAAACTTCACAAAAATGTATATGTCCCATGAGCATGACTGCATAGTTTTCAACTCATATGCTGTTCTTCCCTAGTCTCACTAATTCTATAACTTCTTTTTTTAAGTATCTTTCTTTTTCTGGCCATATTTTGATTTAGTTTCTAAAAGTTCTTTAAGAAAAGGATAACCACAGGGTAGAGCATATGAGAAAATGTGAACTGTTTGTTTTGGCTGGTTAAACAGTACAGTATTTTCCATATTTAAAAATATTCTTAAAATTACAAGCATTTTTCAGTTAAATAGGTAATATGGTATATAAGTAATACACAAATATGCAATAAAATGGAACCATTTTGTTTAGCTGCAAAAATGTAAAAAAATAAGATTCCTATTTTCTTAAATAGAAAAAAATCTTAAGCTATATATGACACTGTCATGCCACTGCAATTTTGACAATTGCAAAATCAAACTTCACAAAATATAACTAATATCAAAAGCTTATCCGAAGCAGTTGTCATAAATTTTGTAACAATTAAAACATATTCACAACAATACATATCCTAAATATAGTAACGATGAGAATAAATACATATTCAGGAGACTAGCTAAACAGTTTTTAAATAAACCAAAATTATATAAAAAGGTATTGCTGTAAGTCACAAAAATTGAAATGGGTACAGAAAACAATGGCTCCAGCCATGTAACTATAACTGCCAATGAAACCACAAACACATGATCTAAGTTAATACTGAGTGTCCCTACACTTAAATTTGAAGCAAGAATTCCACTCTAATACTCATAATTTACAGCCACTGGAATGTTGGAATTTTGATAAATATCAACAGATGCACCTTCATAAGTACATACTAAAGAATCCATGTTCTGGGGTATTTTGAAAGGAACAACGATCAAAATATATGCAGTTAAAAACCAAGATATCCTTTCATTTTCACATAGCTACTTCCACTTTAGAAACTCAAATCAAATTACAATACTAATCTAATGCTTTGTCATTCAGCAAAGCATGATCATGTCACTAAATTAAAAACTATGAAAATTGAGCCGAAGTCTGTACCATTCTGAAATATTCGCACACAATACATTAAATGTATATAGTGATCCTATATGGTTATAAGATGCCTACTTAGTGAACATACACACATATGGTAGCAACCGTATCAATACTCAAGAACATTTTGATGCACAGTGGTATGTACATATGGATGAAACAAATGTTAATAGAAATCCCTCGAGGAAAAAAATCAAGCCTAAAAATTAGAGCTTAAGAGGTGAAACACAGTCTACAGCTGAAGTAGTTAACATAAAGTCATTAGTCTGAACATCTTGGAGGAGGAGGAAGAGGACGATCTTATGGTTATATGAACCTAACTTTAGTGACTCCCATAAAATTATCCTGGATTGCTTTTTTTTGGGATAAGAAACCCAAGAAACTGGTTCTATACCGATGACACAAATTTTTTACCTACATAAAAGGAAAGTGCATTTTGCAAGTGACAATCATTTAATGAAAGAAACTAAAACTTAGTATATCACAGAGGATAATATTTTAACTTAAATGAAATTCTAAACAAATCAATCAACATTATCTGCATTTGAGTACAAGCTCATGAATGCCTTAGAAAAAAAAAACAATAAAGATTCATTATGTTAGATATTTTTGCTCATAAAGAAAAGACAGGTACATATCATACTTGTGGAATATACAGAATATTCATAACTACCAAAGTACCGTCATCTAATTATTTTCAGTTCTGAAAATTAATTCAGTAATTGTAGATACTTCTATATAAAGCTTTACCCTCTGCATAATAATCCTCTTACTCTAATTTTCCCAATCTACATCCATCTACTTTCTTCTGACTATGCATTCTTTAGCATTCTGTTCAAAATTCACCTGCAGTTTCTGGGTGATTTTCTTTCACATCTTAAACTTTTCAAATGGTAATATCACGATGTGAAAAAGATATGCAGAATCACATTGGTCATTATCAATGTTACAACATATAATCTCTTTGCTTAAAACTTTAAGAAAAAACTGTTCTACATAAGAAAATATCTTCTTAGTTGTTGATCTTTCATAAATCAATTTCAAATACCATAGAATATCAAATACGGTTAAAATTTCTTCTCCTAATACATTTCTCAATATCAGGAAAAGTTTTTCTATACTTTTAAAAGTTTTCAGTGCTTGTTCTACCAAGTCAGGTAATAGCACTACAAAAATTACATGATATATTCTTTCTCTCACTCTGCTGCTGCCTTTGTTAAATTCTATATCAAAAAGTTTCCAATTTCTTTGGTATCTGATTAGCATTTTCAACAAAATACAATTACTGACATTAATACAGTTACTAAATAACACCAACAAACAACATTGAAAAGTAATGAGAATTCTAAAGAGATTACATACTAAAAGTTCTGGAGAACCCACAAATAACATCAAGATATCACTCAAGCCTTCTACACGTCCACATCTTCTCTTCAACTGTGGACAAACTTTGCAACATAAATGACTCCAATAACAATGATAAAAACAAACCTTACCGCCCTGGCCCATGCCTGTTGCCATATTTTCACTTAAGTGATACTGGGCAGCGGCAACGTAGTAAGGTTTGTACCCTGTGGATCAATGGAATCGATACTGCTTGCCAGGTTTGAGGTGCACATATGTCTTCTTCATATCATTAGTTTCCTCTTTCTTGATTTCTGTGTAGCGCTCCCCCTTAATGCTGACAACTTTGTTGTCACGGTATCGGACCATTTTCTTTCCTTCCTAAAACAAATAAAATTAAATCAAGTGACTATGTGGGAAGACAACCAAAGGCAATGAGGAGCTTCAACAAATAAAAATGAGCAAGAATTAACAATGCACTGAAAGACTGGTTTAACATAGCTTCAAATAAGAATGACTTATGTTGGAATGATCATCTTATGAAAACTATGATAAGGATGGTGAGGTATCGTGAGTGTCTATAAAAGTTTTTGTAAGCATCAATATGTTATGTGAGATTCAACTCAACATTAGTAAAGCTATCACATATAGGACATACAATGGTAGTAGTGGAAACATGAAAAAGTTACAAGCAACATCAACTGTAATTGATTTCAACAAGACATGCAGGTCAAATTTGGTAAGCAAAGTGATGAAGAAAGAGGATAAAATTTGTGGACAATTTAAGAGAGGAAAATCAGACATGCTAAGTTCATGTGAGACAGGGTAGTGAGAACATAAAGTGGCAGGGAATATAAGGTGTGAATATCAGGCTATCAAATGATACATATGGTTAAGCACGAGGATGAAGGATGAGTGGTTTGGAAAGACTGACTGCAGGAGTGTCAGCGTAAGATAATTAATTGGGAAGTTCATGAACGATAGGTTAAGTGTGTCTATAATGGTTGCATATGTGCTAAGAAATAACAGGATAGAGAATGTTCACCCTTTCCACATGCAACTAGTTTTTTGGGCTCCCTCATTGTGCAAAAAGGAGTTAAATAATTTCTATTCTCATCTATGAAAAGGAATACAATAAATATAAAACCATTATGCATTCATAAGATCTTAACTATTCTTAGTTCAGGAAAACACATCATTTACAAATAACAATACAAGGAATGATACACATTATTATTATTATCTTTTTTTTCATACTATTTGCCATTTCCCGCATCAGTGAGGTAACGTTAAGAACAAAGGATTGGGCCCTTGAGGGAATATCCTCACCTGGGCCCCTTCTCAGTTCCTTCTTTTGGAAAATTAAAAAAAAAGAGAGGGGAGGATTTTCAGCCACCTGCTCCCTCCCCTTTTAATCACCTTCTACGAGACGCAGGGAATATGTGGGAAGTATTCTTTCCCCCCTATCCCCAGGGATAATTATTATTATTATTATTATTATTATTATTATTATTATTATACTTAGTCACTGTCTCCCGTGTTAGCAAGTAGCGCAAGGAAACAGATGAAAGAATGGCCCATCCCACCCACATACACATGCATATACATAGTGCCCACACATGCACATATACATATCTATACATTTCAACAAAGAAACCACAGCTCCCTTTCCACATCCAGGCCCCACAGAACTTTCCATGGTTTACCCCAGACGCTTCACATGACCTGGTTCAATCCACTGACAGCATGTCGACCCCAGTATACCAAATCATTCCAATTTACTCTATTCCTTGCACACCTTTCACCCTCCTGTACGTTCAGGCCCCGATCGCTCAAAATCTTTTTCACTCCATCCTTCCACCTCCAATTTGGTCTCCCACTTCTCCTCGTTCCCTCCACACCTGACACATAAATCCTCTTTGTCAATCTTTCCTCACTCATTCTCTCCATGTGACCAAACCATTTCAACACACCTCCCTCTGCTCTCTCAACCACACTCTTTTTATTACCACACATCTCTCTTACCCTTTCATTACTTACTCGATCAAACCACCTCACACCGCATACTGTCCTCAAACATTTCACCAACACATCCACCCTCCTCCCCACAACCTTATCTAAAGCCCATGCCTCACATCCACATAACATTGTTGGAACCACCATTCCCTCAAACATACCCATTTTTGCTCTCTGAGATAATGTTCTTGCCTTCCACACATTCTTCAACGCTCCCAGAACCTTCACCCCCTCCCCCACCCTGTGACTCACATCCGCTTCCATGGTTCCATCCACTGCTAAATCCACTCCCAGATATCTAAAACACTTCATTTACTCCAGTTTTTCTCCATTCAAACTTACCTCCCAATCAACTTGTCCCTCAATCCTACTGAACCTAATAACCTTGCTCTTATTCACATTTACTCTCAGCTTTCTTCTTTCACACACTTTACCAAACTCAGTCACCAGCTTCTGCAGTTTCTCACCCGAATCAGCCACCAGCGCTGTATCACCAGCGAACAACAACTGACTCACTTCCCAAGCCCTCTCATCCGCAACAGACTGCATACTTGCCCCTCTCTCCAAAACTCTTGCATTCACCTCCCTAACAACCCCATCCATAAACAAATTAAATAACCATGGAGACATCATGCACCCCTGCTGCAAACCGACATTTACTAGGAACCAATCACTTTCCTCCGTTCCTACTTGTACATATGCCTTACATCATTGATAAAAATATATTTCTATATTTTATCACTGCACTTGATTGTGCCATGTATCACGTTAGCGAGCTAGTTCCAGGAAACAAAGAGACCCATCTACTCATATACACACATATATACATTCACATACATACTGCAAGACTTCAAAGAGGTGAATGTGATCTAGTATATGAAAAAAAAAGGAAATGAAACATGATAAGTTCCCAAGTGCACTTTCATGTAATGATCACATCATCAGGGTAGATACAGGAATGAAACAGAAGACATAGAACAGTCAGTTGATATACAAGGAAGAGCAGTAGATAAAATGCCCCTCTCTCCAAAACTTTTTCATTTACCTCCTTAACCACCCATCCATAAACAAATTAAACAGCCATGGCGACATCACACACCCCTGCTGCAGATGGACCTTCAATGAGAACCAATCACTCTCAATCTACTCTCTTCCTACTTGCATGCATACCTCACACCCTTGATAAAAACTTATCACTGCCTCTAGCAGCTTACCTCCTGCACCATATATTCTTAAGACCTTCCACAAAGCATTTCCATCAACACTATCATATGCCTTCTCCGGAGTCATAAATGCTACACACTAATCCATGTTTTTCTTAGTATTCCTAGCATAAATTTTTCAAATTAACATCTGATACACATACCCAATACCACTTTTGAAACAACACTACTCCCCAATTTGATGCTCTGTACATGCCATCACCCTCTCAATCGATACCCTCCCATACTGTTTTCCAGGTATACTCAACAAACTTATGCCTCTGTAGTTTGAACCCTCATCTTTATCCCCTTTGCCTTTGCACAATGGCACTATACATGTATTCTGCCAATCCTGAGGCACTTCACCATGACTCACACATACAATGAATACCCTTACCAACCAATCAACAATACAGTCACCCCCTTTCTTAATAATGCCAAAAGTATTTACAAAACATATGGACACATATACAGTGAAGCTGTAAATGTGAACAGACTGAAGGAAGAGGTAAACTGGGGGAGAATCAGTATTACAAAAGTTGTAGCTTAAAAAGTAGGATAATGAGTATATAGCACAAGTGGTAAGGATGAAATGGCAGAGGTTAAGGTGAGCCAGATTTGCTAATCTGGCCTATATAAATGAGCTGAAGACCTTACTGGATTTACTCAAAATTATGAAATATGACAGAGGGTCATCCTTCAATCAATTCTAAAGTTTTGTTCCACCCTGCTCATTGATTCTAACTGGCCAGCCAAACAATGTTTTCCTCTGTGGCAGCCATATTAAATGCTGGACTGGCATAAGATGAGAAAACTTAATACTAAATCAGCCATACATCATTTCTGAGGAGTTTCACTTCAAATAACCCAATGGTTTCTGATATGAAAATATCAAAAGTTTATATCTACCAAATATTTGAAAATAATGACAGAGGTAATGTGATGATACAAAGTCAACAGGTGAGCTTTGGAAAAAAGAAAAAAAAAAAAAATCAAGCATCATGTTTTATTTGCAGAACAAACTATCATGCGAATATCATGTCTGGCAGTTTAGCACAGTTTTAAAGTCAACTAAACATGATTTGCTGCCTCAGTTATCTCATGTTATTGAGAGCAAAGGGATACAACTTTTTCTCACTATTGTTGTTTCATATTTGTTCTTTTTCTGTTTCAGGTGGCATTTTTCCTTCCCTTGTAATTAACCATGGGTCAATAGAAGATGCCCCAGAGAAGGCCAGTATTCTTGCTTGAAAGCAGGAAAATGTGTTTACAAGCAAGATTCCACAAGGTATTGGCTGGGCCAATTCCACCATTTGGTCACCTTTTTTGAGCTTCTTTTGAATATCATCTCTCCCCAAAAGCTGGGTTTGGTCAACTTAGGGACACCAATAAGGCAAATGAAAACCTGATGAAGTGTGAAGTACTGAAAATTCCATCCCTACCAAGTTATCACTCATTGCTCTTCTTTTGTCCAGATCCAGTTCTTCAGGGAAGGATGACTTTTTTTTCTGAAAGAACTAAGGAAAATATGGTATCTTAGATTAAGTGAGGAAACACTGGAGGAAAAGAGTGAGAAAGTTCCTGTGTCAGATTAGTATTTCATGTTAGAATCTGCAGAACTGTGTAAAGATATTGGTGTGTACTTAACATTCAACTTGAGTGACTACCACCTTGAGTCAGGGAGCATATATAACAAACACAGAAATATATCTGGAATATGGAAGGATAATACCTTTACATAACTTACCCATTTTGGAGCTACAGGCCTATGTTCTCGAGCATCATCATCATGATCAACAAAACCATATCGGTTGAGGATTGACATTCTTACTTCTTTGTCATCTATTTGATTCTTATTGCCTTTTGCCCCAGGAACAAGCTGAAATAAACACAACATTGTTATGATTCTATGAAAAATCATACACTGGTGCATGAAACAAGCAAAGTTTGGTTATACTAGACTTCTGTGTTCACTGGAGGGCAAGCTTGAATGGTACAGAGATAGGAGTGCTATGGAACTGGACTACGGCACCTTCAAAAGACATACAGGTGTGTAGTATATTACTGGACCCTATGAGAGTAAAATAGGCATATTTCATATGTATGCTTTAAAGAGGACATAAAACAGCTTTATGAATATCACACATAACTTTACATCTGTACCTTGACTACAAATGAAATCCAAGCTCAAGCACTGTACACATGGGATCTGAATGAAGAATAACCTGCCCATAAACTGTAAACATTGACATACACAGGATTTTTAGCAGCATTCATACATAATACTGTATCAGAGAATAGAAACTTTAATACTAATTATATGTGTTGGATATAATACACAATGAACCGATACAGTCAACCTCAAAATGTGGAAAGTAAAATATCATCTCACCATTTGGCCAGTCATCTGATATCTGTAAACATGTGATGATATTCACTAATGTAAGCAGGCACACAGGTGTCACGGGCTTTTCAAGGTTGTGGAATGGATTTTTGCTCTCTGAGTAAAGGGGTATATTCTTGCTAAGCATATATGTCTGACTGCAGCAACAAAAAGGAAAAGAAAAGTTGGCTCTTCTCATTTTTGGGCTTTCCTTCCCAACAAAAAAAACTAGGTCCTTGAGATATTTTCGGGGAAGTTGGATCTTCTTATTTTCAGGCCTACCCCAAACCATCAGACCCTGGAATAATTCGAGTAAAGCTGAATTCTCTCTCTCTCGAATCATAGGAAAATCAGATATCATATTCTAGGCCCCCTTAACTCTAAGGCTCTGGGACAAGGTTCTCTTTTGCCTCTTTTAATAAGCAATCACAGAGAACGGGGCAAAGCAAGGATCTTTCCTTTAAGGCTCAGATGACTGTTCCTAATGTTATGTCACTAAGGCAGGAAACTGCTAATAGGTACAAAGATACAAATATACAAAAATGTGTTTTGCATATGACTATGTTCTCATACCTTGCTACTGGTATTAGCTCTGATGCTGATCCCTTGTTCTTGGCGCTGGAGAATGAGAGTGGTAGCATGTTCTAAATCACCCCCACAGCTTGCCAGACAATGCTGAACTTCTAGGTTACAGGTTCCTGGAAACATCTCAAGCAAGGTTGCTAAACCTTCAGAGTATTCATCTGCCTGTAAAATGAAAAATAAGGTAGAATAAAACTAAAGTATGGACAAGGTCTCAATGTAGTTATGAAATATGAGAACCTACTCTCTGAAGCAGTGTCCTGCTAGCATGAGATGTATTCCCTGAGAATAAATAGGTCAAAACAATTCCTACCCAAATGAGTCAGTGAGGAGGCATCAGCTTCACTTACCCTTTATGAATGACCTAAAAGTATTCATAGCAGCCTGCTTATTACAAAGATCTTCCCTCACCCAATCAGTAACTGCTACTGGACTACTGTCATTGAATAACCTCATAGCTCACAGATTGCAGGTACCAAACTGAGTCTGTCAATGAATGTACACAGAAAGAGGTTTTCAAAAATGGAGGGGAAGGCAAGGCAGGGTTTGGAAACCAAAAAAATTGCTTAAGGGAAACCGCATGTGAAAATTTGTTTTTCATTTTAAAATCCTACATCTCTGTCCTATGCAGTGTGGGTAGGAGAAACATTTTCAGATAAGACTAAGCCCAAAGCAAATATTAATAACTTCATTGGTAATTTGGAGGAATATTGGAATCCAATTCTCCTGAAAGTCATATCCCGAGTCATAATAATCGAAGTCTGAACTAAGGCCATCTGAAGAAGGTTGAAGTTGGATGCTAAAGACCCTTTCACTAGATTTCCTCAATTAAAAGCTTGTGAAATAGGCCAAGATAGAGATCATTTTCTCACACCTTGTGTTCTAGCTATAACTATAAAAGATGGTCTAACTCCAAGCTATAAGTTCAAGTCCAAGAGGGGATTGAATGACCAGGATGTAAAAATAGAAGGTTCCTCTACAGTCAACGGTGAATGCCAAAGGAATCTTAAAGAATGAACAAGTAATAACACATAATGATCTCTTGATGGAAAGTACCAAGAGTTAATAAAAAGAGGCTATTTACAAACTTAATAATTTCATTATTGACTAATAAACTAAGTCTTGGTTTACCTGAACCCATCAAAAAATTCTCAAAAAGTCAAGCTCTTGTGTCTGGACATAGCTTAAAATTCATTATCTTTCCTCCTAGATTCCATGGCTAAATGGACGAGAGTTTATATAATGAAACACTGAGAAGCTAAAAAGTCAAAAAAACTACTATATTGTAAATGTTCTAAGATTTATGAAACCTCCAACTTGGGCTGCAATGGAGAGACAACCAGTCTCCTAAAAAAAGGACAAAAGAAAATCTCAATATGAAGCAATTAAAAACCTAAACCCAGAGACAGATTCTTGAAGGACACTCTCAAGAGGCAGCAGTATTACTAGTCTTGCTTGTGGTATGATAAAAGCAGAAGAAGAGCTCTAAACATAAGGATGAAGTCATTTCCTAGAAATCAGATTCATCAAAGACAAAGTTAAAGCATTTCAGACTGATTGGTATTGATTTGAGTATAAGGGTGAATGTTACGCGTGAGGTCAAATGCTGGCATGCTCCAAACGTCTGCCTGTAAATGGTATGAGAAAAAATTTCATGCAAATTCTAGGATCCATAATATGAGGTCAAGATCCTGCAAAGCTGAGATGGTCTAGAAAAAAGAAAAAAGCCAAATATTAAACAGAGGTATATGGCACTAACCAAGGAGTCTAGCACCATGGATCTTGTCCCACTGGGGAGCTACCAGTGTTACTAAACCCTGAAAATTATTTAGTTGAGAATAAAATCCTTGGGAAAAGAGACATATGGTTAAAAAATTCCAAGCCATGGAGAAAGCATGTTTCAACTGTCACTAGATCTAAAACTTGAAGGAATATTATTCAGAAATGATGCATCGCTTCGAGCTGCAAAGAGATCCACTTAATATGCTTTTTCCAAGAAGAACCTTCTGGCCAATCAATATCTCTGTTGACATGTTGTCTGATCTTCATAAGGCATCTGTTCAAACACATAATACTTCCAGGAGATATGAAGTTTGGAGAAAAGACTCAGAAAACCCACAATCAGAGCATTCTAGGAGATGAAAAACCATAAGACCAACACTTTAATGTTGAGATGATTTTTGTATCCCAAAAAACGCCCCTATAAAGAATGAAAGCCTCATCACTGATTTAAAGCATCCAACCAAACCATCAAATAAGTTGTTGAAATTCCATAAAGGCCAGAGTCTTTGAATGGTCTTTACATCAGTATACAAAACAAAAAATTAAAGCTCTTGGGGAATTGGGAAGGTGCCTTAGGAGATCTCTGCTATCTGTGGGAGATAATCTATTTACTCAGAAAGCAACCTATCAATCTTAAGTAACTGCAGCAAGTGTGTAATCTAAAGCTCTGTCCTCAAAGAGACAGAGTGCCAATCTGAGTGTTCCAATCTATACATAGCCATGTAAGACTCTGGATGGACAGGACCTAAGGTATCAAGGCCTCAATGCTCTTGTCTGGTAAAATCTATCTTGAAGCTGAAACCTCCAGAGAAATTACCTTCCTACATGGTGTGGGAGGCAAGTTGTTAGAAGCAGGGAAAAGTTTTTAACGAGGATGTAAGGCATGTTTACGTGTAGGAAGAGAGGAAAGTGATTGGTTCTCAGTCAATGTAGGTTTGCAGCACGGGTGTGTGATGTCTCCATGGTTGTTTAATTTGTTTGTGGATGGGGTTGCTAGGGAGGTGAATGCAAGAGTTTTGGAAAGAGGGGCAAGTATGCAGTCTGCTGGGGATGAGAGAGCTTGAGAAGTGAGTCAGTTGTTGTTCGCTGATGATACAGCGCTGGTGGCTGATTCATGTGAGAAACTGCAGAAGCTGGTGACTGAGTTTGGTAAAGTGTGTGAATGAGGAAAGTTAAGAGTAAATGTGAATAAGAGCAAGGTTATTAAGTACAGTAGGGTTGAGGGTCAAGTCAATTGGGAGGTAAGTTTGAATGGAGAAAAACTGGAGGAAGTAAAGTGTTTTAGATATCTAGGAGTGGATCTGGCAGCGGATGGAACTATGGAAGCGGAAGTGAATCATAGGGTGGGGGAGGGGGCGAAAATCCTGGGAGCCTTGAAGAATGTGTGGAAGTTGAGAACATTATCTCCGAAAGCAAAAATGGCTATGTTTGAAGGAATAGTGATTCCAACAATGTTGTATGGCTGCGAGGCGTGGGCTATGGATAGAGTTGTGCGCAGGAGGGTGGATGTGCTGGAAATGAGATATGTGAGGACAATATGTGGTGTGAGGTGGTTTGATCGAGTAAGTAATGTAAGGGTAAGAGAGATGTGTGGAAATAAAAAGAGTGTGGTTGAGAGAGCAGAAGAGGGTGTTTTGAAATGGTTTGGGCATATGGAGAGAATGAGTGAGGAATAAATAAATAAATAAATATTTTGCTTTGTCGCTGTCTCCCGCGTTTGCGAGGTAGCACAAGGAAACAGACAAAAGAAATGGCCCATCCCACCCCCATACACATATATATACATACACGTCCACACACGCAAATATACATACCTATACATCTCAATGTACACACATATATATATATATATATATATACACACACAGACATATACATATATACACATGTACATAATTCATACTGTCTGCCTTTATTTATTCCCATCGACACCTCGCCACACATGGAATAACATCCCTCTCCCCCCTCATGTGTGCGAGGTACCCCTAGGAAAAGACAACAAAGGCCCCATCCGTTCACACTCAGTCTCTAGCTGTCATGTAATAATGCCCGAAACCACAGCTCCCTTTCCACATCCAGGCCCCACAGAACTTTCCATAGTTTACCCCAGACGCTTCACATGCCCTGATTCAATCCACTGACAGCACGTTGACCCCGGTATACCACATCGATCCAATTCACTCTATTCCTTGCCCTCCTTTCACCCTCCTGCATGTTCAGGCCCCGATGACTCAAAATCTTTTTCACTCCATCTTTCCACCTCCAATTTGGTCTCCCACTTCTCCTCGTTCCCTCCACCTCCAACACATGTATCCTCTCGGTCAATCTTTCCTCACTCATTCTCTCCATGTGCCCAAACCATTTCAAAACACCCTCTTCTGCTCTCTCAACCATGCTCTTTTTATTTCCACACATCTCTCTTACCCTTACATTACTTACTCGATCAAACATGCACATATACATATCAACATATACATATGCATACACTGAAATATACATATACATACATATAAATATGCATACACTGACATAAACATATACATACATGTACATATTCATACTTGCTTGCCTTGCATCCATTCCTGGTGCTACCCTGCCCAATAGGAAACAGCATCACTATCCCCCTCTACAGCGAGGCTGTACCAGGAAAACAGACAAGGCCACATTCATTTACACTCAGTCTCTAGCTGTCATGTGGGTAGTACCAGTAATATATCTCCCTGGTCGGAGGCTGCCTACCAACTACTACCCTACTTTTCATCAGTTATTTATCCATCTATATCTCTGATGCCTATTCCCTTCTGGAACTCCCTCAAGGGGGTTGCCATGACAATAGTCTCAATAATTAATGAATTCTAGTGCTGCTTCTTAGCCTTTAATGCCTCATCCTTAACTGGCAGAGGGAACTCTAGCACAATGTTTGTAGAGGCTCCTTCTTAATGTTCCTACTGATTACTTCTACCTAATGCAATGCTCCTGCCTAATGTTCCAACCCACTACTTCTAACTAATGTTTCTCCCTAATGCTTCTACATACTATTTCTATCTATTGCTCCTAACATTCTGCCAAAGGGCAGGACTAGCAGATAGTGCTCATCACAAGAAAATCTAAAATGAGTTCTGTGAGTTGTGTTGTCAAGTGTTAAGTGTGACAAAGAGAGACTGTAAGTTTGCCAGCAGTCCATGTGTGGGTGAGGCAGAAAGAAAAGACAGCTACCTGGGTCAGAGGAGTGCAACTTAACAACCATTGAAGTGCTGACTCACTACACAGCCATCACTAATCTTCCTGATATGCTGGTGGGTATTACAAGTAATATACCTACCTGGTCATTGGCTACCTACCAACTACTACCTCTTGATCATTAATACAATAAAAGCAAATACCAATCTGGGATAAGCTTTGTCGGTGCATAAATCTACACATGCTCCTCGACTTACGATGGGGTTACATTCCAATAAACTCATAAGTTGATACTATCGTAAGTCAAAAATACATCTAATTTATTGAACATTGTATATCTAACCTACCGTACATCACAGTTTAGCCTAGCCTACCTTAAATGTTCTCAGAACACTACATTAGCCTACAGTTGGACAAATCATCTAACACAGCCCATTTCATAAAAAGCTGAATATCTCAAGTAATTTATTGAATAATGTACCGAAAAAACCAGAATGATTTTATAGGTACTCACCATTATCATATACAGCTGAAAGCACACTGGGCCTGAAGAATTTTTGAAGCATATAACACTAAAATTAACTGCTAGATGATGAGGATGCTACATTGACAGGGTCATCTATTTCTCTCTCTTCAGTTGAGGCTTGAGAATAGATGGTAGGGGGCACTCCTGATCATGTGGCTGATTAGTAGCTGGGGCTTGCTGCCACTGTGCAGCATATTGCTTGCCCAGTAAAAGATCAAAATTCGAAGTACAGTTTCTACTGAATACATATCACTATTGCACTATCGCAAGGTAAATAAAATTGTAAGTCGAAACGTCGTAAGTCAGGGAGCATCTGTAGATCAATCTCCACGTTTGCATATATGATATTTGTCATATGGAGTGATAAGAGAGATGAAAGTAATACCCAAGAAAAAGGGTATGCAGACAGAGTGTGGTGGTGAGGTATGGTGGCTGGTGACAGGCCTGTTTTCAGATAATACTATGTTGTATGGTAAGAGTGAAGAGGAACCGAGGGTTGTAAGTTTGTTTTCTAACGTGTGTAAGCGTAGGCAATTCAAGGTACATGCATGTAAAAATAAAGTATGGATGCTCCCTGACTTACAATCCATGTGACTTACAACCATCCATACATATGACTGGAAAAAGAATGAAAAAATATATCATTATCATACTTAATCACTGTTTCCTGCATCCACAAGGTAGCACAAGGAAAAAAGACGAAGAAATGCCCAACCACCCACATACCCAGATGTAATACTTTGAGAGGCTATGGGATTGTGGAACTAATGCAAGAGTTATAAGGAGAGTCTATGATAGTTTGATTAAAGGGGTTGGTGTGAGAGGATGACCACCTTTGGCATGAGGAAACAGAATGGAAAAGTACTGGGGGAGAGAAACTGGGGAAGACTGTGGAGAATGTAGTAAGAAAGGGAGGCATGTAACAACAGGGATAAAAGAAGACTTTTCCTGTGGCCACCCCTTGATGGGAGTACCTGGAGGGAATGGATATCAGAGATACAGACAGACAGATAGCTAGGGTGTGTATATTTTCATTCTTCATAATTATAACATATTCTGGCATCAAAAGCTCCAAGAGGAATGCTTTCATACTCACACTCATCAGTGTCTGCACCTGCCTTCTATACACTGTCTGCATGTTTCATTGTCTTTCATCCTATTAATTTTTGCCTCTTCATTTCCTATTTGTTTCCTGTCATCCTTTGACTTCATTTCTGTGCTTTTATTTCTCACACTTTAATCTGCAATATCATTTTGTAATTGAATTGACTCACAAATTTCACTATATTTCACTTATATATGTCCACAAGGTTCTTTAGACTCTTTCCCTACAATATTTTTGTCCAGAATGAAGCAATTCAATAGCAAGCCAGAACTAGAGTGGAAAAACGTTTAACAACTGATATAAACTGACAACACTTTGTACAGGGTTCAGTCATCAATGATAATGCTTAAAAACATAAAGTAAACAAGTAATGCAAATTTTCTTGATGCAAAACATCCAAAAGTCAACTCCTGAGAACCAGATCATAGAATAAAGAGATACATAAAACACTAAATGTGGGATGGCAAAGATCTTGACAAATTACGAATGAGCACTGACCATTAAACTAACTGGAATAACTTCAGAAAGTTCAGTTAAGATGGATTCTCTGCATTTCTCTAAGCATTTGGAAACCATAGTTGATACATCTGTATTGGAAGTAACAAACCAATCTGATTGGAGTGATGGTTTAATTTGACTGGAATCACTTAATTTTTTTTTTTTTTTTTTTTTTTTGCCGGTCTCCCGCGTTTGCGAGGTAGCGCAAGGAAACAGACGAAAGAAATGGCCCATCCCACCCCCATACACATGTATATACATACGTCCACACACACAAATATACATACCTACACAGCTTTCCATGGTTTACCCCAGACGCTTCACATGCCCTGATTCAACCCACTGACAGCACGTCAACCCTGGTATACCACATCGATCCAATTCACTCTATTCCTTGCCCTTCTTTCACCCTCCTGCATGTTCAGGCCCCGATCACACAAAATCTTTTTCACTCCATCTTTCCACCTCCAATTTGGTCTCCCACTTCTCCTCGTTCCCTCCACCTCCGACACATATGTCCTCTTGGTCAATCTTTCCTCACTCATTCTCTCCATGTGTCCAAACCATTTCAAAACACCCTCTTCTGCTCTCTCACCCACGCTCTTTTTATTTCCACACATCTCTCTCACCCTTACGTTACTTACTCGATCAAACCACCTCACACCACACATTGTCCTCAAACATCTCATTTCCAGCACATCCATCCTCCTGCGCACAACTCTATCCATAGCCCACGCCTCGCAACCATACAACATTGTTGGAACCACTATTCCTTCAAACATACCCATTTTCGCTTTCCGAGATACTGTTCTCAACTTCCACACATTCTTCAAGGCTCCCAGAATTTTCGCTCCCTCCCCCACCCTATGATCCACTTCCGCTTCCATGGTTCCATCCGCTGCCAGATCCACTCCCAGATATCTAAAACACTTTACTTCCTCCAGTTTTTCTCCATTCAAACTTACCTCCCAATTGACTTGACCCCCAACCCTACTGTACCTAATAACCTTCCTCTTATTCACATTTACTCTTAACTTTCTTCTTTCACACACTTTACCAAACTCAGTCACCAGCTTCTGCAGTTTCTCACATGAATCAGCCACCAGCGCTGTATCATCAGCGAACAACAACTGACTCGCTTCCCAAGCTCTCTCATCCCCAACAGACTTCATACTTGCCCCTTTTTCCAAAACTCTTGCATTCACCTCCCTAACAACCCCATCCATAAACAAATCAAACAACCATGGAGACATCACACACCCCTGCCGCAAACCTACATTCACTGAGAACCAATCACTTTCCTCTCTTCCTACACGTACACATGCCTTACATCCTCGACAAAAACTTTTCACCGCTTCTAACAACTTGCCTCCCACACCATATATTCTTAATACCTTCCACAGAGCATCTCTATCAACTCTATCATATGCCTTCTCCAGATCCATAAATGCTACATACAAATCCATTTGCTTTTCTAAGTATTTCTCACATACATTCTTCAAAGCAAACACCTGATCCACACATCCTCTACCACTTCTGAAACAAGAAAAAACACCACTAATTCAAGCTAAAACTGAGTGCATTTAATCAAATTTGCATACAGATAGGAAACCCATGCATTAGAAATGTTACTGGTCACCATTACAACCATTGATGCCCAAAGGACCAAATTCATATGACAGAACCTCAATTTAGTTGCCAGTTACCCCTAACTGATTTATCTAGGGTAGAGTGTCTACCATGATATCTTGGGATCCTTTGATGTGGGATACAGCCAGGAACAGACACTTCTTTTAAATGCAGTCTGCATGATTGAGAGGTTACTGATTAATAATCGCAGCCCTAAATCTGCTTTGCATTTTTCCTTCCCTGTTCTGCTAATGCTCCAAACCCCATTTGAACCTCAATTTTGCAATTTGAGTTCATCTAGATAAAACATGTATTTTCAATTCCTATTGTAATATGATAAAACTAGGAAGCATTACCATACCTAAAACTCTGATTCAGCAATAACATCAAAAACTTACATTTTCTTCTTAGATGCCTCAAGAATTATCACCATCAGTTACATAAATTAACAGCCATACTTTACACAAATTTACCTCATCTCCATTGGTACTATTGTGTTCATCAGACCCGTTTGAGGTTTCAGAAAGTTTCTGTGATCTTTCACTTGTTTCACTTATTGATTGTGAGTTGTGATGTTTGCGAGTCTCCACTGGGTATGATGAAATCAAGGCATCTAAAGTCAGATCATTACCTGTTTTACCTGCAAAACAAAATCTTAAATTTTGAAAAAATTCTGTAACTTTCATTGATGATATGAAGCCTATATGTTTAATGAAAGTATTTTTCAGGCTATAGGGATGGCAATAAAGTACAGTATAGAGCCTTCACAGAATAGTATAATGCTGATGGCAGTTAAAAAGAAGTTTAATCTGTGTGTCATGACTCTAACTAGAAAAATCATTCCTACTCTGAAATAATAATAATAATCATAACAATAATAATAATAATAATAATAATAATAATTATATATGGTGTGGGAGGCAAGTTGTTAGAAGCAGTGAAAGGTTTTTATCGAGGATGTAAGGCATGTGTACGTGTAGGAAGAGAGGAAAGTGATTGGTTCTCAGTGAATGTAGGTTTGCGGCAGGGGTGTGTGATGTCTCCATGGTTGTTTAATTTGTTTGTGGATGGGGTTGTTAGGGAGGTGAATGCAAGAGTTTTGGAAAGAGGGGCAAGTATGAAGTCTGTTGGGGATGAGAGAGCTTGGGAAGTGAGTCAGTTGTTGTTCGCTGATGATACAGCGCTGGTGGCTGATTCATGTGAGAAACTGCAGAAGCTGGTGACTGAGTTTGGTAAAGTGTGTGGAAGAAGAAAGTTAAGAGTAAATGTGAATAAGAGCAAGGTTATTAGGTACAGTAGGGTTGAGGGTCAAGTCAATTGGGAGGTGAGATTGAATGGAGAAAAACTGGAGGAAGTGAAGTGTTTTAGATATCTGGGAGTGGATCTGGCAGCGGATGGAACCATGGAAGCGGAAGTGGATCATAGGGTGGGGGAGGGGGCGAAAATTCTGGGAGCCTTGAAGAATGTGTGGAAGTCGAGAACATTATCTCGGAAAGCAAAAACGGGTATGTTTGAAGGAATAGTGGTTCCAACAATGTTGTATGGTTGCGAGGCGTGGGCTATGGATAGAGTTGTGCGCAGGAGGATGGATGTGCTGGAAATGAGATGTTTGAGGACAATGTGTGGTGTGAGGTGGTTTGATCGAGTAAGTAACGTAAGGGTAAGAGAGATGTGTGGAAATAAAAAGAGCGTGGTTGAGAGAGCAGAAGAGGGTGTTTTGAAATGGTTTGGGCACATGGAGAGAATGAGTGAGGAAAGATTGACCAAGAGGATATATGTGTCGGAGGTGGAGGGAACGAGGAGAAGAGGGAGACCAAATTGGAGGTGGAAAGATGGAGTGAAAAAGATTTTGTGTGATCGGGGCCTGAACATGCAGGAGGGTGAAAGGAGGGCAAGGAATAGAGTGAATTGGAGCGATGTGGTATACCGGGGTTGACATGCTGTCAGTGGATTGAATCAAGGCATGTGAAGCGTCTGGGGTAAACCATGGAAAGCTGTGTAGGTATGTATATTTGCGTGTGTGGACGTATGTATATACATGTGTATGGGGGTGGGTTGGGCCATTTCTTTCGTCTGTTTCCTTGCGCTACCTCGCAAACGCGGGAGACAGCGACAAAAAAAAAAAAAAAAAAAAAAAAAAAAAAAAAAAAAAAAAAAAAAAAAAAAAAAATTTTTTTTTTTTTTGCTTTGTCGCTGTCTCCCGCATTCGCAAGGTAGTGCAAGGAAACAGACGAAAGAATGGCCCAACCCACCCACATACACATGTATATACATACATGTCCACACATGCAAATATACATACCTATACATCTCAACATATACATATAAATATACACACAGACATATACATATATAGACATGTACATAATTCATATTGTCTGCCCTTATTCATTCCCGTTGCCACCCCGCCACACATGAAATGACAACCCCCTCCCCCTGCATGTGCGCGAGGTAGCGCTAAGAAAAGACAACAAAGGCCACATTCGTTCACACTGTCTCTAGCTGTCATGTATAATGCACCGAAACAACAGCTCCCTTTCTAAATCCAGGCCCCACAGAACTTTCCATGGTTTACCCTAGACGCTTAACATGCCCTGGTTCAATCCACTGACAGCACGTCAACCCCAGTAAACCACATCATTCCAATCCACTCTATTCCGTGCACGCCTTTCACCCTCCTACAGGTTCAGGCCCTGATCAATCAAAATCTTTTTCACTCCATCTTTCCACCTCCAATTTGGTCTCCCACTTCTCCTCGATCCCTCCACCTCTGACACATATATCCTCTTTGTCAATCTTTCCTCACTCATTCTCTCCATGTGACCAAACCCTCCTCAGCTCTCTCAACCACACTCTTTTTATTACCACACATCTCTCTTACCCTTTCATTACTTACTTGATCAAACCACCTCACACCACATATTGTCCTCAAACATCTAATTTCCAGCACATCCACCCTCCTCCACAAAACTCTATCTATAGCCCACGCCTCGCAACCATATAACATTGTTGGAACCACTATTCCTTCAAACATACCCAATTTTGCTTTCCGAGATAACGATCTCACCTTCCACACATTCTTCAACACTACCAGAACTTTCGCCCCCTCCCCCACCCTATGACTCACTTCCACTTCCATGGTTCCCATCTGCTGCCAAATCCACTCCCAGATATCTAAAACACTTCACTTCCTCCAGCTTTTCTCCATTCAAACTTACCTCCCAATTGACTTGTCCCTCAACCCTACTGCACCTAATAACCTTGCTCTTATTCACATTTACCCTCAGCTTTCTTCTTTCACACACTTTACCAAACTCAATCATCAGCTTCTGCAGTTTCTCACCCAAATCAGCCACCAGCGCCGTATCATCAGCGAACAACAACTGACTCACTTCCCAAGCTCTCTCATCCACAACAGACTGCATACTTGCCCCTCTTTCCAAAACTCTTGCATTCACCTCCCTAACAACCCCATCCATAAACAAGTTAAACAACCATGGAGACATCATGCACCCCTGCTGCAAACAGACAATCACTGTGAACAAATCACTTTCCTCTCTTCCTACACGTACACATGCCTTACATCCTCGATAAAAACTTTTCACTTCTTCTAACAACTTGCCTCCCACACCATATATTCTTAATACAATCCACAGAGCATCTCTATCAACTCTATCATATGCCTTATCCAGATCCATAAATGCTACATACAAATCCATTCGCTTTTCTAAGTATTTCTAACATATATAAATATAAATCTTTCTTTCTTTCGTACTATTTGCCATTTCCCGCGATAGCGAGGTAGTGTTAAGAACAGAGGACTGGGCCTTTGAGGGAATATCCTCACCTGGCCCCCTTCTATGTTCCTTCTTTTGGAAAATTGAAAAAAATGAGAGGGGAGGATTTCCAGCCACCCGCTCCCTCCCCTTTTAGTCGCCTTCTACGACACGCAGGGAATACGTGGGAAGTATTCTTTCTCCCCTATCCCCAGGGATAATAAAAATAAATATAAATATAAATGAAAAATGGAAATGGAGAATAGTTTGAAAGAAAAAAAGAAAGAATAAATATAAAAATATATTAGACTTTGTTGCTGTCTCCCCCGTTAAGAGAGGTAACGCAAGGAAACAGACGAAAGAATGGCCCAACCCACCCACATACACATACATACATGCCCACACACGTACATATACATACCTATACATTTCAATGTATACATACATATACATACACAAACATATACATATATACACATATACATATTCATGTTTGCTGCCTTCATCCATTCCTCTCGCCACCCTGCTACACATGAAATCTAAAATATAAAAATATATTAGACTTTGTTGCTGTCTCCCCCGTTAAGAGAGGTAACGCAAGGAAACAGACGAAAGAATGGCCCAACCCACCCACATACACATACATATACATACATGCCCACACACATACATATACATACCTATACATTTCAATGTATACATACATATACATACACAGACATATACATATATACACATATATGTATGGGAGGTAAGTTTGAATGGAGAAAAACTGGAGGAAGTAAAGTGTTTTAGATATCTGGGAGTGGATCTGGCAGCGGATGGAACCATGGAAGCGGAAGTAGATCAGAGGGTGGGGGAGGGGGCGAAAATCCTGGGAGCCTTGAAGAATGTGTGGAAGTCGAGAACATTATCTCCGAAAGCAAAAATGGGTATGTTTGAAGGAATAGTGGTTCCAACAATGTTGTATGGTTGCAAGGCGTGGGCTATGGATAGAGTTGTGCGCAGGAGGGTGGATGTGCTGGAAATGAGATGTTTGAGGACAATATGTGGTGTGAGGTGGTTTGATCGAGTAAGTAACGTAAGGGTAAGAGAGATGTGTGGAAATAAAAAGAACGTGGTTGAGAGAGCAGAAGAGGGTGTTTTGAAATGGTTTGGGCACATGGAGAGAATGAGTGAGGAAAGATTGACCAAGAGGATATATGTGTCGGAGGTGGAGGGAACGAGGAGAAGTGGGAGACCAAATTGGAGGTGGAAAGACGGAGTGAAAAAGATTTTGTGTGATCGGGGCCTGAACATGCAGGAGGGTGAAAGGAGGGCAAGGAATAGAGTGAATTGGAGCGATGTGGTATACCGGGGTTGACGTGCTGTCAGTGGATTGAATCAAGGCATGTGAAGCGTCTGGGGTAAACCATGGAAAGCTGTGTAGGTATGTATATTTGTGTGTGTGGACGTATGTATATACATGTGTATGGGGGTGGGATGGGCCATTTCTTTCGTCTGTTTCCTTGCGCTACCTCGCAAACGCGGGAGAAAGCGACAAAGTATAATAAAAAATATAAATTTTTTTTTTTTTTTTCATACTATTCGCCATTTCCCACGATAGCGAGGTAGCGTTAAGAACAGAGGACTGGGCCTTTGAGGGAATACCCTCACCTGGCCCACTTCTCTGTTCCTTCTTTTGGAAAATTAAAATAAAAAAATGAGAGGGGAGGATTTCCAGCCCCCCGTTCCCTTCCCTTTTAGTCGCCTTCTACGACACGCAGGGAATACGTGGGAAGTATTCTTTCTCCCCTATCCCCAGGGATAATAATAATAATAATAATTCTTTTTTTTTTTTTTTCTTTTTGCCGGTCTCCCGCGTTTGCAAGGTAGCGCAAGGAAACAGACGAAAGAAATGGCCCAACCCACCCCCATACACATGCCTTGATTCAATCCACTGACAGCACGTCAACCCCGGTATACCACATCGCTCCAATTCACTCTATTCTTTGCCCTCCTTTCACCCTCCTGCATGTTCAGGCCCCGATCACACAAAATCTTTTTCACTCCATCTTTCCACCTCCAATTTGGTTTCCCTCTTCTCCTCGTTCCCTCCACCTCCGACACATATATCCTCTTGGTCAATCTTTCCTCACTCATTCTCCCCATGTTACCAAACCATTTCAAAACACCCTCTTTGCTCTCTCAACCACGCTCTTTTTATTTCCACACATCTCTCTTACCCTTACGTTACTTACTCGATCAAACCACCTCACACCACACATTGTCCTCAAACATCTCATTTCCAGCACATCCATCCTCCTGCGCACAACTCTATCCATAGCCCACGCCTCGCAACCATACAACATTGTTGGAACCACTATTCCTTCAAACATACCCATTTTTGCTTTCCGAGATAATGTTCTCGACTTCCACACATTCTTCAAGGCTCCCAGAATTTTCGCCCCCTCCCCCACCCTATGATCCACTTCCGCTTCCATGGTTCCATCCGCTGCCAGATCCACTCCCAGATATCTGAAACACTTCACTTCCTCCAGTTTTTCTCCATTCAAACTCACCTCCCAATTGAATTGACCCTCAACCCTACTGTACCTAATAACCTTGCTCTTATTCACATTTACTCTTAACTTTCTTCTTTCACACACTTTACCAAACTCAGTCACCAGCTTCTGCAGTTTCTCACATGAATCAGCCACCAGCGCTGTATCATCAGCGAACAACAACTGACTCACTTCCCAAGCTCTCTCATCCCCAACAGACTTCATACTTGCCCCTCTTTCCAAAACTCTTGCATTCACCTCCCTAACAACCCCATCCATAAACAATAATAAATAATAATAAATTTTTTTTTTTCTTTGTCGCTGTCTCCCGCGTTTGCGAGGTAGCGCAAGGAAACAGACGAAAGAAATGGCCCAACCCACCCCCATACACATGTATATACATACGTCCACACATGCAAATATACATACCTACACAGCTTTCCATGGTTTACCCCAGACGCTTCACATGCCCTTGATTCAATCCACTGACAGCACGTCAACCCCGGTATACCACATCGCTCCAATTCACTCTATTCCTTGCCCTCCTTTCACCCTCCTGCATGTTCAGGCCCCGATCACACAAAATCTTTTTCACTCCATCTTTCCACCTCCAATTTGGTCTCCCTCTTCTCCTCATTCCCTCCACCTCCGACACATATATCCTCTTGGTCAATCTTTCCTCACTCATTCTCTCCATGTGCCCAAACCATTTCAAAACACCCTCTTCTGCTCTCTCAACCACGCTCTTTTTATTTCCACACATCTCTCTTACCCTTACGTTACTTACTCGATCAAACCACCTCACACCACACATTGTCCTCAAACATCTCATTTCCAGCACATCCATCCTCCTGCGCACAACTCTATCCATAGCCCACGCCTCGCAACCATTCAACATTGTTGGAACCACTATTCCTTCAAACATACCCATTTTTGCTTTCCGAGATAATGTTCTCGACTTCCACACATTCTTCAAGGCTCCCAGAATTTTCGCCCCCTCCCCCACCCTATGATCCACTTCCACTTCCATGGTTCCATCCGCTGCCAGATCCACTCCCAGATATCTAAAACACTTCACTTCCTCCAGTTTTTCTCCATTCAAACTCACCTCCCAATTGACTTGACCCTCAACCCTACTGTACCTAATAACCTTGCTCTTATTCACATTTACTCTTAACTTTCTTCTTTCACACACTTTACCAAACTCAGTCACCAGCTTCTGCAGTTTCTCACATGAATCAGCCACCAGCGCCGTATCATCACGAACAACAACTGATCATTTCCCCAAGCTCTCTCCCACAACAGACTGCATACTTGCCCCTCTTTCAAAACTCTTGCATTCACCTCCAAACAACCCCATCCAAACAAGTTAAACAACCATGGAGACTTCATGCACCCTGCTGCAAACAGACAATCACTGTGAACAAATCACTTTCCTCTCTTCCTACACGTACACATGCCTTACATCCTCGATAAAAACTTTTCACTTCTTCTAACAACTTGCCTCCCACACCATATATTCTTTTACAATCCACAGAGCATCTCTTAAAACTCTATCATATGCCTTATCCAGATCCATAAATGCTACTACAAATCCATTCGCTTTTCTAAGTATTTCTAACAATATAATATAATCTTTTTTTCTTTCGAAACTATTTGCCATTTCCCGCGATAGCGAGGTGTGTTAAAAACAGAGGACTGGGCCTTTGAGGAATATCCTCACCGGGCCCCCCTTCTATTTCCTTCTTTTGGAAAATTAAAAAAAAATGAGGGGGGAGGATTTCCAGCCACCCGCTCCCCCCCCTTTTAGTTTGCCTTCTACGACACGCAGGAATACGTGGAAGTATTCTTTCTCCCCTATCCCCAGGGATAAAAAATAATATAAATATAAATGAAAAATGGAAATGGAGAATAGTTTGAAAGAAAAAAAGAAAGAATAAATATAAAAATTATATTAGACTTTGTTGCTGTCTCCCCCGTTAAGAGAGGTAACCAAGGAAACAGACGAAAGAATGCCCAACCCCCCACATACACATACAAAACATCGCCCACACGTACAATATACATACCTATACATTTAATGTATACATACATATACATACACAAACATATACATATATACAATATACATATTCAAGTTTGCTGCCTTCATCCATTCCTCTCGCAAACCCTGCTACACATGAAAACTAAAATATAAAAAATATATTAGACTTTGTTGCTGTCTCCCCGTTAAGAGAGGTAACGCAAGGAAACAGACGAAAGAAGGCCAACCCCACCCACATACACATACTATACATACATGCCCACACACATACATATACATACCTATAAAATTTCAATGTATACATACATATACATACACAGACATATACATATATACCATATATGTATGGGAGGTAAGTTTGAATGGAAAAAAACTGGAGGAAGTAAAGTGTTTTTAGATATCTGGGAGTGGATCTGGCAGCGGATGGAACCATGGAAGCGGAAGTGATCAGAGGGTGGGGGGGGGGCGAAAATCCTGGGAGCCTTGAAGAATGTGTGGAATCGAGAACATTTTCTCCGAAAGCAAAAATGGGTAATGTTTGAAGGAATAGTGGTTTTCCCAAAAATGTTGTATGGTTGCAAGCGTGGGCTATGGGTAGGTTTTTGGGGCAGGAGGGTGGATGTGCTGGAAATGAATTTTTTGAGGACAATAGTGGTGTGAGTGGTTTGATCGAGTAAGTAACGTAAGGGTAAGAGAGATGTGTGGAAATAAAAAGAACGTGGTTGAGAGAGCAGAAGAGGGTGTTTTGAAATGGTTTGGGCACATGGAGAGAATGAGTGAGGAAAGATTGACCAAGAGGATATATGTGTCGGAGGTGGAGGGAACGAGGAGAAGTGGGAGACCAAATTGGAGGTGGAAAGACGGAGTGAAAAAGATTTTGTGTGATCGGGGCCTGAACATGCAGGAGGGTGAAAGGAGGGCAAGGAATAGAGTGAATTGGAGCGATGTGGTATACCGGGGTTGACGTGCTGTCAGTGGATTGAATCAAGGCATGTGAAGCGTCTGGGGTAAACCATGGAAAGCTGTGTAGGTATGTATATTTGTGTGTGTGGACGTATGTATATACATGTGTATGGGGGTGGGATGGGCCATTTCTTTCATCTGTTTCCTTGCGCTACCTCGCAAACGCGGGAGAAAGCGACAAAGTATAATAAAAAATATAAATTTTTTTTTTTTTTTTCATACTATTCGCCATTTCCCACGATAGCGAGGTAGCGTTAAGAACAGAGGACTGGGCCTTTGAGGGAATACCCTCACCTGGCCCACTTCTCTGTTCCTTCTTTTGGAAAATTAAAATAAAAAAATGAGAGGGGAGGATTTCCAGCCCCCCGTTCCCTTCCCTTTTAGTCGCCTTCTACGACACGCAGGGAATACGTGGGAAGTATTCTTTCTCCCCTATCCCCAGGGATAATAATAATAATAATAATTCTTTTTTTTTTTTTTTCTTTTTGCCGGTCTCCTGCGTTTGCAAGGTAGCGCAAGGAAACAGACGAAAGAAATGGCCCAACCCACCCCCATACACATGCCTTGATTCAATCCACTGACAGCACGTCAACCCCGGTATACCACATCGCTCCAATTCACTCTATTCTTTGCCCTCCTTTCACCCTCCTGCATGTTCAGGCCCCGATCACACAAAATCTTTTTCACTCCATCTTTCCACCTCCAATTTGGTTTCCCTCTTCTCCTCGTTCCCTCCACCTCCGACACATATATCCTCTTGGTCAATCTTTCCTCACTCATTCTCCCCATGTGACCAAACCATTTCAAAACACCCTCTTTGCTCTCTCAACCACGCTCTTTTTATTTCCACACATCTCTCTTACCCTTACGTTACTTACTCGATCAAACCACCTCACACCACACATTGTCCTCAAACATCTCATTTCCAGCACATCCATCCTCCTGCGCACAACTCTATCCATAGCCCACGCCTCGCAACCATACAACATTGTTGGAACCACTATTCCTTCAAACATACCCATTTTTGCTTTCCGAGATAATGTTCTCGACTTCCACACATTCTTCAAGGCTCCCAGAATTTTCGCCCCCTCCCCCACCCTATGATCCACTTCCGCTTCCATGGTTCCATCCGCTGCCAGATCCACTCCCAGATATCTGAAACACTTCACTTCCTCCAGTTTTTCTCCATTCAAACTCACCTCCCAATTGAATTGACCCTCAACCCTACTGTACCTAATAACCTTGCTCTTATTCACATTTACTCTTAACTTTCTTCTTTCACACACTTTACCAAACTCAGTCACCAGCTTCTGCAGTTTCTCACATGAATCAGCCACCAGCGCTGTATCATCAGCGAACAACAACTGACTCACTTCCCAAGCTCTCTCATCCCCAACAGACTTCATACTTGCCCCTCTTTCCAAAACTCTTGCATTCACCTCCCTAACAACCCCATCCATAAACAATAATAAATAATAATAAATTTTTTTTTTTCTTTGTCGCTGTCTCCCGCGTTTGCGAGGTAGCGCAAGGAAACAGACGAAAGAAATGGCCCAACCCACCCCCATACACATGTATATACATACGTCCACACATGCAAATATACATACCTACACAGCTTTCCATGGTTTACCCCAGACGCTTCACATGCCCTTGATTCAATCCACTGACAGCACGTCAACCCCGGTATACCACATCGCTCCAATTCACTCTATTCCTTGCCCTCCTTTCACCCTCCTGCATGTTCAGGCCCCGATCACACAAAATCTTTTTCACTCCATCTTTCCACCTCCAATTTGGTCTCCCTCTTCTCCTCTTTCCCTCCACCTCCGACACATATATCCTCTTGGTCAATCTTTCCTCACTCATTCTCTCCATGTGCCCAAACCATTTCAAAACACCCTCTTCTGCTCTCTCAACCACGCTCTTTTTATTTCCACACATCTCTCTTACCCTTACGTTACTTACTCGATCAAACCACCTCACACCACACATTGTCCTCAAACATCTCATTTCCAGCACATCCATCCTCCTGCGCACAACTCTATCCATAGCCCACGCCTCGCAACCATTCAACATTGTTGGAACCACTATTCCTTCAAACATACCCATTTTTGCTTTCCGAGATAATGTTCTCGACTTCCACACATTCTTCAAGGCTCCCAGAATTTTCGCCCCCTCCCCCACCCTATGATCCACTTCCACTTCCATGGTTCCATCCGCTGCCAGATCCACTCCCAGATATCTAAAACACTTCACTTCCTCCAGTTTTTCTCCATTCAAACTCACCTCCCAATTGACTTGACCCTCAACCCTACTGTACCTAATAACCTTGCTCTTATTCACATTTACTCTTAACTTTCTTCTTTCACACACTTTACCAAACTCAGTCACCAGCTTCTGCAGTTTCTCACATGAATCAGCCACCAGCGCTGTATCATCAGCGAACAACAACTGACTCACTTCCCAAGCTCTCTCATCCCCAACAGACTTCATACTTGCCCCTCTTTCCAAAACTCTTGCATTCACCTCCCTAACAACCCCATCCATAAACAAATTAAACAACCATGGAGACATCACACACCCCTGCCGCAAACCTACATTCACTGAGAACCAATCACTTTCCTCTCTTCCTACACGTACACATGCCTTACATCCCCGATAAAAACCCCCTCACTGCTTCTAACAACTTGCCTCCCACACCATATATTCTTAATACCTTCCACAGAGCATCTCTATCAACTCTATCATATGCCTTCTCCAGATCCATAAATGCTACATACAAATCCATTTGCTTTTTTAAGTATTTCTCACATACATTCTTCAAAGCAAACACCTGATCCACACATCCTCTACCACTTCTGAAACCACACTGCTCTTCCCCAATCTGATGCTCTGTACATGCCTTCACCCTCTCAATCAATACCCTCCCATATAATTTACCAGG
Source organism: Panulirus ornatus (assembly GCF_036320965.1). NCBI lineage: Eukaryota > Metazoa > Arthropoda > Malacostraca > Decapoda > Palinuridae > Panulirus > Panulirus ornatus. The sequence continues at coordinate 25,331,041 of NC_092256.1, forward strand.
AATACTCAACAAACTTATACCTCTGTAATTTGAGCACTCACTCTTATCCCCTTTGCCTTTGTACAATGGCACTATGCACGCATTCCGCCAATCCTCAGGCACCTCACCGTGAGTCATACATACATTAAATAACCTTACCAACCAGTCAACAATACAGTCACCCCCTTTTTTAATAAATTCCACTGCAATACCATCCAAACCTGCTGCCTTGCCGGCTTTCATCTTCCGCAAAGCTTTTACTACCTCTTCTCTGTTTACCAAATCATTTTCCCCAACCCTCTCACTTTGCACACCACCTCGACCAAAACACCCTATATCTGCCACTCTATCATCAAACACATTCAACAAACCTTCAAAATACTCACTCCATCTCCTTCTCACATCACCACTACTTGTTATCACCTCCCCATTTGCGCCCTTCACTGAAGTTCCCATTATATTATCATACTTAGTCACTGTCTCCTGTATTAGTGAGGTAGTGCAAGGAAACAGATGAAAGAATCTCTCAACCCATCCACATACACATGTATATATACATAAACGCCTACAAATGCACATATACATAACTATACATTTTGACATACCCATAAACAGACATATGTATATATACACATGTATGCATTCATACTTGCTGCCTTCATCCTTTCCCATTGCCACCCCACCACACATAAAAAAACAGCACCCCCTCCCGCCCGTGTGCGCGGGGTAGTGCTAGGAAAAGACAACAATGGCCACATTCGTTCACATCCAGTCAGTAGCTGTCATGTGTAAAGCACCGAAACCACAGTTCCCTTTCCATATCCAGGCCCCACAAAACTTTCCATGGTTTACCCCAGACACTTCACATGCCCTCATTCAATCCACTGACAGCACATCAACCCCAGTATACCACATCGTTCCAATTCACTCTATTCTTTGCATGCCTTTCACCCTCCTATATGCTCAGGCTCTGATCGCTCAAAATCTTTTTCACTCCATCCTTCCACCTCCAATTTGGTCTCCCACTTCTCCTCGTTCCCTCCACCTCTAACACATATATCCTCTCTGTCAATCTTTCCTCACTCATTCTCTCCATGTGACCAAACATTTCAATACAGCCTCTTCTGCTCTCTCAACCACACTCTTTTCATTACCACACACCTCTCTTACCCTTTCATTACTTACTCAATCAAACCACCTCACACCACATATTGTCCTCAAACATCTCATTTCCAACACATCCACCCTCCTCCGCACAACCCTATCTACTGCCCATGCCTCACAGCCATATAACATTGTTGGAATCACTATTCCTTCAAACATACCCATTTCCGCTAAAATAATATATACACTATAATACTTTTTCAAAATCAGTCACTGACTTGAAACAAATGCAAGAAATATGCATATGAAAAGTTTAGGGATGATAACTTACTGTAACAATACATAAAATCAAGCTTCTTTTTTTATTTTCACATCTCTATCAGGCTGCCTTTTCTCTAAAAGCAGAGTAGCACACAAAGAATCTTCCCTATACCATTCAGTTACCAACCACAACATTTCAAATTTTCAACTACAGTCTTTATGTAAAAAGAATATCAAAGTGAAGAAAGTAGGACCTATTATAATAATCAACTGAAATCAATATTGCATTAATGTAAGCATTATGCTCCATGAATACCTCTAATGTGTTTGAAGGATTTTAGTTTCAATACACGACTAACAGTATATGTAATATATATACTATCTGAAGCATCCCTCTGCTTGTAACACTATATGTCATGCACAATATACAAGCAACACCATATTGCAATACAGCAGCAAAGTTACTGAGCACATTAAGAAACATCTATTCCAATTAATGAATCACATACCATAACGGGCAAAATATTTAGATGAGCATGGACAAGGAAGTAACTTTAGTTATTGCTTTTCCAAACAATTATGCTCTTCCAAACAAAATTTGCTCCACTGTTGATTCTAAATAAGCTTGGAAGAGTTTAAAAACATATTCTCCTACAAAAAACAAACAAAAAACTACTGTCTCAAAGCTGAGAAAAACATGCTCATTAGCCAGGGCAACAATCAGTTTACTAAAAATTTTTTTTCCTTTCATACTATTCGCCATTTCCCGCGTTAGCGAGGTAGCGTTAAGAACAGAGGACTGGGCCTTTAAGAGAATATCCTCACCTGGCCCCTTTCTCTGCTCCTTCTTTTGGAAAATTGAAAAAAAAAAAACGAGAGGGGAGGATTTCCAGCCACCCGCTCCCTCCCCTTTTAGTTGCCTTCTACGACACGCAGGGAATACGTGGGAAGTATTCTTTCTCCCCTATCCCCAGGGATAGGGGAGAATATAATGAGATTATTTTCAGGTGGTCAGGAAAGCTGAGGATGGTGTTTAGAATGAATGTGCAGCACAAGTAAATTAGTGTACATCAAACAATGGATCTGTTTTGTTTTCTTTATTTTCTTTGAAACTTTTCAATAGATGGCAGTTGGCTATGAATGATAATATGTAGAAAAGCTTAAGACATGTTCAATAATGCACAAGATATGAAAGAAACAGTAAACGAAAGAGAATTGAAAAACATAATACTCAGGACATGTAGAGCATAAGATTTACTTTGAATACGATCAAATAATAAATGCCTCCTCTAACCTTTATTTTTCTCCTGGTTAATAACATGTACCATGTAGATGACCCAAGAGGTAATGGCATCTTCTGGAATGGCATCAAACTCTGGCACATATGCAGCCATCACATCCTTCATACCTGCAGAATCCACCTCTTCACCATCTACAGCTACCTCTTCCAACACCCCACTTACATAGCTCACTACGATATCATCAATTCCACTGAAAGTAAAGAATTAATCAAGTTTCTTTTTGCATGTATGTTAAAACATCTAATTTACTCATTTATTCATTTAATATACTTAGTCGCTGTCTCCTACGTTAGCGAGATAGCGCAAGGAAACAGACGAAAAATGGCCCAACCCACCCACATACACATGTATATACATAAACACCCACACATGCACATATGTACATACCTATACATTTCAACATATACATACATCTGAAAGTAAAGAATAAATCAAAAGTTTCTTTTTGGCTGTATGTTAAAACATCCAGTTTATTCATTTATTTGTATATCATACATAGTAACTGTCTCCCACGTTAGCGAGGTAGTGCAAGGAAACAGACGAAAGAATGGCCCAACTCACCCACATACACATGTATATACATAAATGCCCACACATGCATATATACACATACCTATACATTTCAACATATACATACATATACACACACAGACATACAGACATATACATAAGTACATATTCATACTTGCTGCCTTCATCCATTCCTGCCACCACCCTGTCACACATGAAATGGCACCCCCCTCCCCTGCGTGCATGCAAGGTAGCACTAGGAAAAGACAACAAAGGCCACATTTGTTCACACTCAGTCTCTAGCTGTCATGTGTAATGCACCAGAACCACAGCTCCCTTTCCACATCTAGGCCCCACAAAACTTACCATGGTTTATCCCAGACGCTTCACATGCTCTGGTTCAATCTATTGACAGCACATTGACCCCGGTATACTACATCGTTCCAATTCACTCTATTCCTTGAATGTCTTTCAACCTCCTGTATGTTCAGGTCCAGATCGCTCAAAATCTTTTTCACTCCATCCTTCCACCTCCAATCTGGTCTCCCACTTCTCCTCGTTCCCTTCACCTCTGACACATATATCTTCTTTGTCAATCTTTCCTCACTCATTCTCTCAATGTGACCAAACCATTTCAATACACACTCTTCTTCTGCTCTCTCAAACACACTCTTTTTATCACCACACATCTCTTTTACCCTTTCATTACTTACTTGGTTTATAAAACTACCTCACACCACATATTGTCCTTAAACATTTCCAATACATCCACCCTCCTCCGCACAACTTTATCTAAAGCCCATGCCTCGCAACCATATATCATCGATGGAACCACTATTCCTTCAAACACTCATTTTTGCTCTATGAGATAACGTTCTGGCCTTCTACACATTCTTCAACGCTCCCAGAACATCTAATAAAATATATATCTTTTTCTTTCACACTATTTGCCACTTCCCGCGTTAGCGAGGTAGCGTTAAGAACAGGGGACTGGGCCCTTGAGGGAATATCCTAACCTGGCTCCCTTCTCTGTTCCTTCTTTTGGAAAATTAAAAAAAAAGGAAAGGGGAGGATTTCCAGCCCCCCCACTCCCTCCCCTTTTAGTCGCCTTCTACAACATGCAGGGCATACGAGGGAAGTATTCTTTCTTCCCTATCCCCAGGGATATATATTTATTCATTTATTCTGCTTTGTCGGTCTCCCGCGTTAGCGAGGTAGTGCAAGAAAACAGACGAAAGAATGGCCCAACCCACCCACATACACATGTATATACATACACGTCCACACACGCAAGTATACATACCTATACATCTCAATGTACACATATATATACACACACAGACATATACATATATACACAAGTACATAATTCATACTGTCTGCCTTTATTCATTCCCATCGCCACCTCGCCACACATGGAATAACATCCCCCTCCCCCCTCATGTATGCGAGGTAGCGCTAGGAAAAGACAACAAAGGCCCCATTCGTTCACACTCAGTCTCTAGCTGTCATGTAATAATGCACTGAAACCACAGCTCCCTTTCCACATCCAGGCCCCACAAAACTTTCCATGGTTTACCCCAGACGCTTCACATAATATATAATATATTACCCCAGACGCTTCACATAATATATAATATATATGTTATTTATGAGTGTGTCAGTGGTTTTGATGCACAAGACCGGGTTATAGTGATAGGTGATTTGAATGCAAAGGTGAGTAATGTGGCAGTTGAAGGAATAATTGGTATACATGGGGTGTTCAGTGTTGTAAATGGAAATGGTGAAGAGCTTGTAGATTTATGTGCTGAAAAAGGACTGGTGATTGGGAATACCTGGCTTAAAAAGTGAGATATACATAAGTATTTGTATGTAAGTAGGAGAGATGGCCAGAGAGCATTATTGGATTACGTGTTAATTGACAGGCACACGAAAGAGAGACTTTTGGATGTTAATGTGCTGAGAGGAGCAAATGGAGGGATGTCTGATCATTATCTTGTGGAGGCGAAGGTGAAGATTTGTATGGGTTTTCAGAAAAGAAGAAAAATGTTGGGGTGAAGAGGGTGGTGAGAGTAAGTGAGCTTGGGAAGGAGACTTGTGTGAGGAAGTACCATGAGAGACTTGAGTACAGAATGGAAAAAGGTGAGAACATAGGAGGTAAGGGGAGTGGGGGAGGAATGGGATGTATTTAGGGAAGCAGTGATGGCTTGCGCAAAAGATGCTTGTGGCATGAGAAGCTTGTGAGGTGGGTTGATTAGAAAGGGTAGTGAGTGGTGGGATGAAGAAGTAAGATTATTAGTGAAAGAGAAGAAAGAGGCATTTGGACGATTTTTGCAGGGAAAAAATGCAATTGAGTGGGAGATGTATAAAAGAAAGAGACAGGAGGTCAAGAGAAAGGTGCAAGAGGTGAAAACGAGGGCAAATGAGAGTTGGGGTGAGAGAGTATCATTAAATTTTAGGGAGAATAAAAAGATGTTCTGGAAGGAGGTAAATAAAGAGCATAAGACAAGGGAGCAAATGGGAACTTCAGTGAAGGGGGCTAATGGGGAGATGATAACAAGTAGTGGTGATGTGAGAAGGAGATGGAGTGAGTATTTTGAAGGTTTGTTGAATGTGTTTGATGACAGAGTGGCAGATATAGGGTGTTTTGGTCGAGGTGGTGTGCAAAGTGAGAGGGTTAGGGAAAATGATTTGGTAAACAGAGGAGGTAGTAAAAGCTTTGCAGAAGATGAAAGCCGGCAAGGCAGCAGGTTTGGAGGATATTGCAGTGGAATTCATTAAAAAAGGGGGTGATTGTATTGTTGACTGGTTGGTAAGGTTATTTAATGTATGTAGCTTGGGAAGTAGTTAAGAGTAAATGTGAATAAGAGCAAGGTTATTAGGTACAGTAGGGTTGAGGGTCAAGTCAATTGGGAGGTGAGTTTGAATGGAGAAAAACTGGAGGAAGTGAAGTGTTTTAGATATCTGGGAGTGGATCTGGCAGCGGATGGAACCATGGAAGCGGAAGTGGATCATAGGGTGGGGGAGGGGGCGAAAATTCTGGGGGCCTTGAAGAATGTGTGGAAGTCGAGAACATTATCTCGGAAAGCAAAAATGGGTATGTTTGAAGGAATAGTGGTTCCAACAATGTTGTATGGTTGCGAGGCGTGGGCTATGGATAGAGTTGTGCGCAGGAGGATGGATGTGCTGGAAATGAGATGTTTGAGGACAATGTGTGGTGTGAGGTGGTTTGATCGAGTGAGTAACGTAAGGGTAAGAGAGATGTGTGGAAATAAAAAGAGCGTGGTTGAGAGAGCAGAAGAGGGTGTTTTGAAGTGGTTTGGGCACATGGAGAGAATGAGTGAGGAAAGATTGACCAAGAGGATATATGTGTCGGAGGTGGAGGGAACGAGGAGAAGAGGGAGACCAAATTGGAGGTGGAAAGATGGAGGGAAAGAGATTTTGTGTGATCGGGGCCTGAACATGCAGGAGGGTGAAAGGAGGGCAAGGAATAGAGTGAATTGGAGCGATGTGGTATACCGGGGTTGAAGTGCTGTCAGTGGATTGAATCAAGGCATGTGAAGCGTCTGGGGTAAACCATGGAAAGCTGTGTAGGTATGTATATTTGCGTGTGTGGACGTATGTATACACGTGTATGGGGGGGTTGGGCCATTTCTTTCGTCTGTTTCCTTGCGCTACCTCGCAAACGCGGGAGACAGCGACAAAGTATAAAAAAAAAAAAAAAAAAAAAAAAAAAAAAAAAAAAGCTTGGGAAGTGAGTCAGTTGTTGTTCGCTGATGATACAGCACTGGTGGCTGATTCATGAGAGAAACTGCAGAAGCTGGTGACTGAGTTTGGTAAAGTGTGTGAAAGAAGAAAGTTAAGAGTAAATGTGAATAAGAGCAAGGTTATTAGGTACAGTAGGGTTGAGGGTCAAGTCAATTGGGAGGTGAGTTTGAATGGAGAAAAACTGGAGGAAGTGAAGTGTTTTAGATATCTGGGAGTGGATCTGGCAGCGGATGGAACCATGGAAGCGGAAGTGGATCATAGGGTGGGGGAGGGGGCGAAAATTTTGGAAGCCTTGAAGAATGTGTGGAAGTCGAGAACATTATCTCGAAAAGCAAAAATGGGTATGTTTGAAGGAATAGTGGTTCCAACAATGTTGTATGGTTGCGAGGCGTGGACTATGGATAGAGTTGTGCGCAGGAGGATGGATGTGCTGGAAATGAGATGTTTGAGGACAATGTGTGGTGTGAGGTGGTTTGATCGAGTGAGTAACGTAAGGGTAAGAGAGATGTGTGGAAATAAAAAGAGCGTGGTTGAGAGAGCAGAAGAGGGTGTTTTGAAGTGGTTTGGGCACATGGAGAGAATGAGTGAGGAAAGATTGACCAAGAGGATATATGTGTCGGAGGTGGAGGGAACGAGGAGAAGAGGGAGACCAAATTGGAGGTGGAAAGATGGAGGGAAAAAGATTTTGTGTGATCGGGGCCTGAACATGCAGGAGGGTGAAAGGAGGGCAAGGAATAGAGTGAATTGGAGCGATGTGGTATACCGGGGTTGACGTGCTGTCAGTGGATTGAATCAAGGCATGTGAAGCGTCTGGGGTAAACCATGGAAAGCTGTGTAGGTATGTATATTTGCGTGTGTGGACGTATGTATACACGTGTATGGGGGGGGTTGGGCCATTTCTTTCGTCTGTTTCCTTGCGCTACCTTGCAAACGCGGGAGACAGCGACAAAGTATAAAAAAAAAAAAAAAAAAAAAAAAAAAAAAGCTTGGGAAGTGAGTCAGTTGTTGTTCGCTGATGATACAGCACTGGTGGCTGATTCATGAGAGAAACTGCAGAAGCTGGTGACTGAGTTTGGTAAAGTGTGTGAAAGAAGAAAGTTAAGAGTAAATGTGAATAAGAGCAAGGTTATTAGGTACAGTAGGGTTGAGGGTCAAGTCAATTGGGAGGTGAGTTTGAATGGAGAAAAACTGGAGGAAGTGAAGTGTTTTAGATATCTGGGAGTGGATCTGGCAGCGGATGGAACCATGGAAGCGGAAGTGGATCATAGGGTGGGGGAGGGGGCGAAAATTTTGGGAGCCTTGAAGAATGTGTGGAAGTCGAGAACATTATCTCGGAAAGCAAAAATGGGTATGTTTGAAGGAATACTGGTTCCAACAATGTTGTATGGTTGCGAGGCGTGGACTATGGATAGAGTTGTGCGCAGGAGGATGGATGTGCTGGAAATGAGATGTTTGAGGACAATGTGTGGTGTGAGGTGGTTTTATCGAGTAAGTAACGTAAGGGTAAGAGAGATGTGTGGAAATAAAAAGAGTGTGGTTGAGAGAGCAGAAGAGGGTGTTTTGAAATGGTTTGGTCACATGGAGAGAATGAGTGAGGAAAGATTGACCAAGAGGATATATGTGTCGGAGGTGGAGGGAACGAGGAGAAGAGGGAGACCAAATTGGAGGTGGAAAGATGGAGTGAAAAAGATTTTGTGTGATTGGGGCCTGAACATGCAGGAGGGTGAAAGGAGGGCAAGGAATAGAGTGAATTGGAGCGATGTGGTATACCGGGGTTGACGTGCTGTCAGTGGATTGAATCAAGGCATGTGAAGCGTCTGGGGTAAACCATGGAAAGCTGTGTAGGTATGTATATTTGCGTGTGTGGACGTATGTATATACATGTGTATGGGGGGGTTGGGCCATTTCTTTCGTCTGTTTCCTTGCGCTACCTCGCAAACGCGGGAGACAGCGACAAAGTATAAAAAAAAAAAAAAAAAAAAAAAAAAAAAAAGCTTGGGAAGTGAGTCATTGTTGTTCGCTGATGATACAGCACTGGTGGCTGATTCATGAGAGAAACTGCAGAAGCTGGTGACTGAGTTTGGTAAAGTGTGTGAAAGAAGAAAGTTAAGAGTAAATGTGAATAAGAGCAAGGTTATTAGGTACAGTAGGTTGAGGGTCAAGTCAATTGGGAGGTGAGTTTGAATGGAGAAAAACTGGAGAAGTGAAGTGTTTTAGATATCTGGAGTGGATCTGGCAGCGGATGGAACCATGGAAGCGGAAGTGGATCATAGGGTGGGGGAGGGGGCGAAAATTTTGGAGCCTTGAAGAATGTGTGGAAGTCGAGAACATTATCTCGAAAAGCAAAAATGGGTATGTTTGAAGGAATAGTGGTTCCAACAATGTTGTATGGTTGCGAGGCGTGGACTATGGATAGAGTTGTGCGCAGAAGGATGGATGTGCTGGAAATGAGATGTTTGAGGACAATGTGTGGTGTGAGGTGGTTTGATCGAGTGAGTAACGTAAGGGTAAGAGAGATGTGTGGAAATAAAAAGAGCGTGGTTGAGAGAGCAGAAGAGGGTGTTTTGAAATGGTTTGGTCACATGGAGAGAATGAGTGAGGAAAGATTAACCAAGAGGATATATGTGTCGGAGGTGGAGGGAACGAGGAGAAGAGGGAGACCAAATTGGAGGTGGAAAGATGGAGGGAAAAAGATTTTGTGTGATCGGGGCCTGAACATGCAGGAGGGTGAAAGGAGGGCAAGGAATAGAGTGAATTGGAGCGATGTGGTATACCGGGGTTGACGTGCTGTCAGTGGATTGAATCAAGGCATGTGAAGCGTCTGGGGTAAACCATGGAAAGCTGTGTAGTAAGTAATATTTGCGTGTGTGGACGTATGTATACACGTGTATGGGGGGGTTGGGCCATTTCTTTCGTCTGTTTCCTTGCGCTACCTCGCAAACGCGGGAGACAGCGACAAAGTATAAAAAAAAAAAAAAAAAAAAAAAAAAAAGCTTGGGAAGTGAGTCAGTTGTTGTTCGCTGATGATACAGCACTGGTGGCTGATTCATGAGAGAAACTGCAGAAGCTGGTGACTGAGTTTGGTAAAGTGTGTGAAAGAAGAAAGTTAAGAGTAAATGTGAATAAGAGCAAGGTTATTAGGTACAGTAGGTTGAGGGTCAAGTCAATTGGGAGGTGAGTTTGAATGGAGAAAAACTGGAGGAAGTGAAGTGTTTTAGATATCTGGGAGTGGATCTGGCAGCGGATGGAACCATGGAAGCGAAGTGGATCATAGGGTGGGGAGGGCGAAAATTTTGGAGCCTTGAAGAATGTGTGGAAGTCGAGAACATTATCTCGGAAAGCAAAAATGGGTATGTTTGAAGGAATAGTGGTTCCAACAATGTTGTATGGTTGCGAGGCTGGACTATGGATAGAGTTGTGCGCAGGAGGATGGATGTGCTGGAAATGAGATGTTTGAGGACAATGTGTGGTGTGAGGTGGTTTGATCGAGTGAGTAACGTAAGGGTAAGAGAGATGTGTGGAAATAAAAAGAGTGTGGTTGAGAGAGCAGAAGAGGGTGTTTTGAAATGGTTTGGTCACATGGAGAGAATGAGTGAGGAAAGATTGACCAAGAGGATATATGTGTCGGAGGTGGAGGGAACGAGGAGAAGAGGGAGACCAAATTGGAGGTGAAAGATGGAGTGAAAAAGATTTTGTGTGATCGGGGCCTGAACATGCAGGAGGTGAAAGGAGGGCAAGGAATAGAGTGAATTGGAGCGATGTGGTATACCGGGGTTGACGTGCTGTCAGTGGATTGAATCAAGGCATGTGAAGCGTCTGGGGTAAACCATGGAAAGCTGTGTAGGTATGTATATTTGCGTGTGTGGACGTATGTATACACGTGTATGGGGGGGTTGGGCCATTTCTTTCGTCTGTTTCCTTGCGCTACCTCGCAAACGCGGGAGACCGGAAAAAAAAAAAAAAAAGTTTCATGGTGAGGTGCCTGAAGATTGGCGGAATGCTTGCATAGTGCCATTATACAAAGGCAAAGGGGATAAGAGTGAGTGCTCAAATTAGAGGTATAAGTTTGTTGAGTATTCCTGGTAAATTATATGGGAGGGTATTGATTGAGAGGGTGAAGGCATGTACAGAGCATCAGATTGGGGAGCAGCAGTGTGGTTTCAGAAGTGGTAGAGGATGTGTGGATCATGTGTTTGCTTTGAAGAATGTATGTGAAGAAATACATTAGAAAAGCAAATGATTTTGTATGTAGCATTTATGGATCTGGAGAAGGCATATGACAGAGTTGATAGAGATGCTCTGTGGAAGGTACTAAGAATATATGGTGTGGGGAAGTGAGTGAGGAAAGATTAACCAAGAGGATATATGTGTCGGAGGTGGAGGGAACGAGGAGAAGTGGGAGACCAAATTGGAGGTGGAAAGAAGGAGTGAAAAAGATTTTGTGTGATCGGGGCCTGAACATGCAGAGGGTGAAAGGAGGGCAAGGAATAGAGTGAATTGGAGCGATGTGGTATACCGGGGTTGAAGTGCTGTCAGTGGATTGAATCAAGGCATGTGAAGCGTCTGGGGTAAACCATGGAAAGCTGTGTAGGTAATGTATATTTGCGTGTGTGGACGTATGTATACACGTGTATGGGGGGGTTGGGCCATTTCTTTCGTCTGTTTCCTTGCGCTACCTCGCAAACGCGGAGACAGCGACAAAGTATAAAAAAAAAAAAAAAAAAAAAAAAAAAAAAAAAAGCTTGGGAAGTGAGTCAGTTGTTGTTCGCTGATGATACAGCACTGGTGGCTGATTCATGAGAGAAACTGCAGAAGCTGGTGACTGAGTTTGGTAAAGTGTGTGAAAGAAGAAAGTTAAGAGTAAATGTGAATAAAGCAAGGTTATTAGGTACAGTAGGGTTGAGGGTCAAGTCAATTGGGAGGTGAGTTTGAATGGAGAAAAACTGAGGAAGTGAAGTGTTTTAGATATCTGGGAGTGGATCTGGCAGCGGATGGAACCATGGAAGCGGAAGTGGATCATAGGGTGGGGGAGGGGGCGAAAATTTTGGAGCCTTGAAGAATGTGGGAAGTCGAGAACATTATCTCGAAAAGCAAAAATGGGTATGTTTGAAGGAATAGTGGTTCCAACAATGTTGTATGGTTGCGAGGCGTGGACTATGATAGAGTTGTGCGCAGGAGGATGGATGTGCTGGAAATGAGATGTTTGAGGACAATGTGTGGTGTGAGGTGGTTTGATCGAGTGAGTAACGTAAGGGTAAGAGAGATGTGTGGAAATAAAAAGAGCGTGGTTGAGAGAGCAGAAGAGGGTGTTTTGAAATGGTTTGGTCACATGGAGAGAATGAGTGAGGAAAGATTGACCAAGAGGATATATGTGTCGGAGGTGGAGGGAACGAGGAGAAGAGGGAGACCAAATTGGAGGTGGAAAGATGGAGGGAAAAAGATTTTGTGTGATCGGGGCCTGAACATGCAGGAGGGTGAAAGGAGGGCAAGGAATAGAGTGAATTGGAGCGATGTGGTATAACCGGGGTTGACGTGCTGTCAGTGGATTGAATCAAGGCATGTGAAGCGTCTGGGGTAAACCATGGAAAGCTGTGTAGGTAATGTATATTTGCGTGTGTGGACGTATGTATACACGTGTATGGGGGGGTTGGCCATTTCTTTCGTCTGTTTCCTTGCGCTACCTCGCAAACGCGGGAGACAGCGACAAAGTATAAAAAAAAAAACAAAAAAAAAAAAAAAAGCTTGGGAAGTGAGTCAGTTGTTGTTCGCTGATGATACAGCACTGGTGGCTGATTCATGAGAGAAACTGCAGAAGCTGGTGACTGAGTTTGGTAAAGTGTGTGAAAGAAGAAAGTTAAGAGTAAATGTGAATAAGAGCAAGGTTATTAGTACAGTAGGGTTGAGGGTCAAGTCAATTGGGAGGTGAGTTGAATGGAGAAAAACTGAGGAAGTGAAGTGTTTTAGATATCTGGAGTGGATCTGGCAGCGATGGAACCATGGAAGCGGAAGTGGATCATAGGGTGGGGGAGGGGGCGAAAATTTTGGAGCCTTGAAGAATGTGTGGAAGTCGAGAACATTATCTCGAAAAGCAAAAATGGGTATGTTTGAAGGAATAGTGGTTCCAACAATGTTGTATGGTTGCGAGGCGTGGACTATGGATAGAGTTGTGCGCAGGAGGATGGATGTGCTTGGAAATGAGATGTTTGAGGACAATGTGTGGTGTGAGGTGGTTTGATCGAGTGAGTAACGTAAGGGTAAGAGAGATGTGTGGAAATAAAAAGAGTGTGGTTGAGAGAGCAGAAGAGGGTGTTTTGAAATGGTTTGGTCACATGGAGAGAATGAGTGAGGAAAGATTGACCAAGAGGATATATGTGTCGGAGGTGGAGGGAACGAGGAGAAAGGGAGACCAAATTGGAGGTGGAAAGAAGGAGTGAAAAAGATTTTGTGTGATCGGGGCCTGAACATGCAGAGGGTGAATACTCCTCACCTGGCCGGGTCGTCGCTGTTACTTCTTTTGGAAATAAAAAAAAAAAAAAAAAAAGAGGGAGAATTTCCAGCCCCCCGCTCCCTCCCCTTTTAGTCGCCTTCTACGACACGCAGGGAATACGTGGGAAGTATTCTTTCTCACCTATCCTCAGGGATAATATATATATATAATATATATATATATATATATATATATAATATATATATATATATATATATATAATATATATTATTATTCTTTATTTATTATACTTTGTCGCTGTCTCCCGCATTTGCGAGGTAGCGCAAGAAACAACGAAAGAAATGGCCCAACCCCCCCATACACATGTATATACATACGTCCACACACGCAAATATACATACCTACACAGCTTTCCATAGCTTACCCCAGACGCTTCACATGCCTTGATTCAATCCACTGACAGCACGTCAACCCCGGTATACCACATCGCTCCAATTCACTCTATTCCTTGCCCTCCTTTCACCCTCCTGCATGTTCAGGCCCCGATCACACAAAATCTTTTTCACTCCATCTTTCCACCTCCAATTTGGTCTCCCTCTTCTCCTTGTTCCCTCCACCTCCGACACATATATCCTCTTGGTCAATCTTTCCTCACTCATCCTCTCCATGTGCCCAAACCACTTCAAAACACCCTCTTCTGCTCTCTCAACCACGCTCTTTTTATTTCCACACATCTCTCTTACCCTTATGTTACTTACTCGATCAAACCACCTCACACCACACATTGTCCTCAAACATCTCATTTCCAGCACATCCATCCTCCTGCGCACAACTCTATCCATAGCCCACGCCTCGCAACCATACAACATTGTTGGAACCACTATTCCTTCAAACATACCCATTTTTGCTTTCCGAGATAATGTTCTCGACTTCCACACATTCTTCAAGGCCCCCAGAATTTTCGCCCCCTCCCCCACCCTATGATCCACTTCCGCTTCCATGGTTCCATCCGCTGCCAGATCCACTCCCAGATATCTAAAACACTTCACTTCCTCCAGTTTTCTCCATTCAAACTCACCTCCCAATTGACTTGACCCTCAACCCTACAGTACCTAATAACCTTGCTCTTATTCACATTTACTCTTAACTTTCTTCTACCACACACTTTACCAAACTCAGTCACCAGCTTCTGCAGTTTCTCACATGAATCAGCCACCTAGCGCTGTATCATCAGCGAACAACAACTGACTCACTTCCCAAGCTCTCTCATCCCCAACAGACTTCATACTTGCCCCTCTTTCCAAAACTCTTGCATTTACCTCCCTAACAACCCCATCCATAAACAAATTAAACAACCATGGAGACATCACACACCCCTGCCGCAAACCTACATTCACTGAGAACCAATCACTTTCCTCTCTTCCTACACGTACACATGCCTTACATCCTCGATAAAAAACTTTTCACTGCTTCTAACAACTTTCCTCCCACACCATATATTCTTAATACCTTCCACAGAGCATCTCTATCAACTCTATCATATGCCTTCTCCAGATCCATAAATGCTACATACAAATCCATTTGCTTTTCTAAGTATTTCTGACATACATTCTTCAAAGCAAACACCTGATCCACACATCCTCTACCACTTCTGAAACCACACTGCTCTTCCCCAATCTGATGCTCTGTACATGCCTTCACCCTCTCAATCAATACCCTCCCATATAATTTACCAGGAATACTCAACAAACTTATACCTCTGTAATTTGAGCACTCACTCTTATCCCCTTTGCCTTTGTACAATGGCACTATGCACGCATTCCGCCAATCCTCAGGCACCTCACCATGAGTCATACATACATTAAATAACCTTACCAACCAGTCAACAATACAGTCACCCCCTTTTTTAATAAATTCCACTGCAATACCATCCAAACCTGCTGCCTTGCCGGCTTTCATCTTCCGCAAAGCTTTTACTATCTCTTCTCTGTTTACCAAATCATTTTCCTAACCCTCTCACTTTGCACACCACCTCGACCAAAACACCCTATATCTGCCACTCTATCATCAAACACATTCAACAAACCTTCAAAATACTCATTCCATCTCCTTCTCACATCACCACTACTTGTTATCACCTCCCCATTTACGCCCTTCACTGAAGTTCTCATTTGCTCCTTTGTCTTACGCACTTTATTTACCTCCTTCCAGAACATCTTTTTATTCTCCCTAAAATTTAATGATACTCTCTCACCCCAACTCTCATTTGCCCTTTTTTTCACCTCTTGCACCTTTCTCTTGACCTCCTGTCTCTTCTTTTATGCATCTCCCACTCAATTGCATTTTTTCCCTGCAAAAATCGTCCAAATGCCTCTCTCTTCTCTTTCACCTAATACTCTTACTTCTTCATCCCACCACTCACTACCCTTTCTAATCAACCCACCTCCCACTCTTCTCATGCCACAAGCATCTTTTGCGCAATCCATCACTGATTCCCTAAATACATCCCATTCCTCCCCCACTCCCCTTACTTCCATTGTTCTCAAAACTTCACCTTTTTCATTCTGTACTCAGTCTCTCCTGGTACTTCCTCACACAGGTCTCCTTCCCAAGCTCACTTACTCTCACCACCCTCTTCACCCAACATTCACTCTTCTTTTCTGAAAACGCATACAAATCTTCACCTTAGCCTCCACAAGATAATGATCAGACATCCCTCCAGTTGCACCTCTCAGCACATTAACATCCAAAAGTCTCTCTTTGCACACCTGTCAATTAACACGTAATCCAATAACGCTCTCTGGCCATCTCTCCTACTTACATAAGTATACTTATGTATATATATATATATAATATATATATATATATATATACATATATATATATATTTTTTTTTTTTTTTTTAAAACTTTGTCGCTGTCTCCCGCGTTTGCGAGGTAGCGCAAGGAAACAGACGAAAGAAATGGCCCAACCCCCCCATACACATGTACATACACACGTCCACACACTGCAAATATACATACCTACACAGCTTTCCATGGTTTACCCCGGACGCTTCACATGCCTTGATTCAATCCACTGACAGCACGTCAACCCCTGTATACCACATCGCTCCAATTCACTCTATTCCTTGCCCTCCTTTCACCCTCCTGCATGTTCAGGCCCCGATCACACAAAATCCTTTTCACTCCATCTTTCCACCTCCAATTTGGTCTCCCTCTTCTCCTCGTTCCCTCCACCTCCGACACATATATCCTCTTGGTCAATCTTTCCTCACTCATTCTCTCCATGTGCCCAAACCATTTCAAAACACCCTCTTCTGCTCTCTCAACCACGCTCTTTTTATTTCCACACATCTCTCTTACCCTTACGTTACTTACTCGATCAAACCACCTCACACCACACATTGTCCTCAAACATCTCATTTCCAGCACATCCATCCTCCTGCGCACAACTCTATCCATAGCCCACGCCTCGCAACCATACAACATTGTTGGAACCTACTATTCCTTCAAACATACCCATTTTTGCTTTCCGGGATAATGTTCTCGACTTCCACACATTTTTCAAGGCTCCCAAAATTTTCGCCCCCTCCCCCACCCTATGATCCACTTCCGCTTCCATGGTTCCATCCGCTGACAGATCCACTCCCAGATATCTAAAACACTTCACTTCCTCCAGTTTTTCTCCATTCAAACTCACCTCCCAATTGACTTGACCCTCAACCCTACTGTACCTAATAACCTTGCTCTTATTCACATTTACTCTTAACTTTCTTCTTCCACACACTTTACCAAACTCAGTCACCAGCTTCTGCAGTTTCTCACATGAATCCGCCACCAGCGCTGTATCATCAGCGAACAACAACTGACTCACTTCCCAAGCTCTCTCATCCCCAACAGACTTCATACTTGCCCCTCTTTCCAAGACTCTTGCATTTACCTCCCTAACAACCCCATCCATAAACAAATTAAACAACCATGGAGACATCACACACCCCTGCCGCAAACCTACATTCACTGAGAACCAATCACTTTCCTCTCTTCCTACACGTACACATGCCTTACATCCTCGATAAAAAACTTTTCACTGCTTCTAACAACTTGCCTCCCACACCATATATTCTTAATACCTTCCACAGAGCATCTCTATCAACTCTATCATATGCCTTCTCCAGATCCATAAATGCTACATACAAATCCATATGCTTTTCTAAGTATTTCTCACATACATTCTTCAAAGCAAACACCTATCCACACAACCTCTACCACTTCTGGAACCACACTGCTCTTCCCCAATCTGATGCTCTGTACATGCCTTCACCCTCTCAATCAATACCCTCCCATATAATTTACCAGGAATACTCAACAAACTTATACCTCTGTAATTTGAGCACTCACTCTTATCCCCTTTGCCTTTGTACAATGGCACTATGCACGCATTCCGCCAATCCTCAGGCACCTCACCATGAGTCATACATACATTAAATAACCTTACCAACCAGTCAACAATACAGTCACCCCCTTTTTTAATAAATTCCACTGCAATAACCATCCAAACCTGCTGCCTTGCCGGCTTTCATCTTCCGCAAAGCTTTTACTACCTCTTCTCTGTTTACCAAATCATTTTCCTAACCCTCTCACTTTGCACACCACCTCGACCCAAACACCCTATATCTGCCACTCTGTCATCAGACACATTCAACAAACCTTCAAAATACTCATTCCATCTCCTTCTCACATCACCACTACTTGTTATCACCTCCCCATTTACGCCCTTCACTGAAGTTCTCATTTGCTCCTTTGTCTTACGCACCCTATTTACCTCCTTCCAGAACATCTTTTTATTCTCCCTAAAATTTAATGATACTCTCTCACCCCAACTCTCATTTGCCCTTTTTTTCACCTCTTGCACCTTTCTCTTGACCTCCTGTCTCTTTCTTTTATACTTCTCCCACTCAATTGCAATTTTTTCCCTGCAAAAATCGTCCAAATATATATATATATTTATATATATATATATATATAATATATATATATATATATTTTTTTTTTTTTTTTTTTTATACTTTGTCGCTGTCTCCCGCATTTGCGAGGTAGCGCAAGAAACAACGAAAGAAATGGCCCAACCCCCCCCCATACACATGTATATACATACGTCCACACACGCAAATATACATACCTACACAGCTTTCCATGGTTTACCCCAGACGCTTCACATGCCTTGATTCAATCCACTGACAGCACGTCAACCCCGGTATACCACATCGATCCAATTCACTCTATTCCTTGCCCTCCTTTCACCCTCCTGCATGTTCAGCCCCGATCACACAAAATCTTTTTCACTCCATCTTTCCACCTCCAATTTGGTCTCCTCTTCTCCTCGTTCCCTCCACCTCCGACACATATATCCTCTTGGTCAATCTTTCCTCACTCATCCTCTCCATGTGCCCAAACCACTTCAAAACACCCTCTTCTGCTCTCTCAACCACGCTCTTTTTATTTCCACACATCTCTCTTACCCTTATGTTACTCACTCGATCAAACCACCTCACACCACACATTGTCCTCAAACATCTCATTTCCAGCACATCCATCCTCCTGCGCACAACTCTATCCATAGCCCACGCCTCGCAACCATACAACATTGTTGGAACCACTATTCCTTCAAACATACCCATTTTTGCTTTCCGAGATAATGTTCTCGACTTCCACACATTCTTCAAGGCCCCCAGAATTTTCGCCCCCTCCCCCACCCTATGATCCACTTCCGCTTCCATGGTTCCATCCGCTGCCAGATCCACTCCCAGATATCTAAAACACTTCACTTCCTCCAGCTTTTCTCCATTCAAACTCACCTCCCAATTGACTTGACCCTCAACCCTACAGTACCTAATAACCTTGCTCTTATTCACATTTACTCTTAACTTTCTTCTACCACACACTTTACCAAACTCAGTCACCAGCTTCTGCAGTTTCTCACATGAATCAGCCACTAGCGCTGTATCATCAGCGAACAACAACTGACTCACTTCCCAAGCTCTCTCATCCCCAACAGACTTCATACTTGCCCCTCTTTCCAAAACTCTTGCATTTACCTCCCTAACAACCCCATCCATAAACAAATTAAACAACCATGGAGACATCACACACCCCTGCCGCAAACCTACATTCACTGAGAACCAATCACTTTCCTCTCTTCCTACACGTACACATGCCTTACATCCTCGATAAAAACTTTTCACTGCTTCTAACAACTTTCCTCCCACACCATATATTCTTAATACCTTCCACAGAGCATCTCTATCAACTCTATCATATGCCTTCTCCAGATCCATAAATGCTACATACAAATCCATTTGCTTTTCTAAGTATTTCTGACATACATTCTTCAAAGCAAACACCTGATCCACACATCCTCTACCACTTCTGAAACCACACTGCTCTTCCCCAATCTGATGCTCTGTACATGCCTTCACCCTCTCAATCAATACCCTCCCATATAATTTACCAGGAATACTCAACAAACTTATACCTCTGTAATTTGAGCACTCACTCTTATCCCCTTTGCCTTTGTACAATGGCACTATGCACGCATTCCGCCAATCCTCAGGCACCTCACCATGAGTCATACATACATTAAATAACCTTACCAACCAGTCAACAATACAGTCACCCCCTTTTTTAATAAATTCCACTGCAATACCATCCAAACCTGCTGCCTTGCCGGCTTTCATCTTCCGCAAAGCTTTTACTATCTCTTCTCTGTTTACCAAATCATTTTCCCTAACCCTCTCACTTTGCACACCACCTCGACCAAAACACCCTATATCTGCCACTCTATCATCAAACACATTCAACAAACCTTCAAAATACTCACTCCATCTCCTTCTCACATCACCACTACTTGTTATCACCTCCCCATTTGCGCCCTTCACTGAAGTTCTCATTTGCTCCTTTGTCTTACGCACTTTATTTACCTCCTTCCAGAACATCTTTTTATTCTCCCTAAAATTTAATGATACTCTCTCACCCCAACTCTCATTTGCCCTTTTTTTCACCTCTTGCACCTTTCTCTTGACCTCCTGTCTCTTTCTTTTATGCATCTCCCACTCAATTGCATTTTTTCCCTGCAAAAATCGTCCAAATGCCTCTCTCTTCTCTTTCACTAATACTCTTACTTCTTCATCCCACCACTCACTACCCTTTCTAATCAACCCACCTCCCACTCTTCTCATGCCACAAGCATCTTTTGCGCAATCCATCACTGATTCCCTAAATACATCCCATTCCTCCCCCACTCCCCTTACTTCCATTGTTCTCACCTTTTTCCATTCTGTACTCAGTCTCTCCTGGTACTTCCTCACACAGGTCTCCTTCCCAAGCTCACTTACTCTCACCACCCTCTTCACCCCAACATTCACTCTTCTTTTCTGAAAACGCATACAAATCTTCACCTTAGCCTCCACAAGATAATGATCAGACATCCCTCCAGTTGCACCTCTCAGCACATTAACATCCAAAAGTCTCTCTTTCGCACACCTGTCAATTAACACGTAATCCAATAACGCTCTCTGGCCATCTCTCCTACTTACATAAGTATACTTATGTATATATATATATATATATATATATATATATATATATATATATTTTTTTTTTTTTTTTTTTAAAACTTTGTCGCTGTCTCCCGCGTTTGCGAGGTAGCGCAAGGAAACAGACGAAAGAAATGGCCCAACCCCCCCATACACATGTACATACACACGTCCACACACGCAAATATACATACCTACACAGCTTTCCATGGTTTACCCCGGACGCTTCACATGCCTTGATTCAATCCACTGACAGCACGTCAACCCCTGTATACCACATCGCTCCAATTCACTCTATTCCTTGCCCTCCTTTCACCCTCCTGCATGTTCAGGCCCCGATCACACAAAATCCTTTTCACTCCATCTTTCCACCTCCAATTTGGTCTCCCTCTTCTCCTCGTTCCCTCCACCTCCGACACATATATCCTCTTGGTCAATCTTTCCTCACTCATTCTCTCCATGTGCCCAAACCATTTCAAAACACCCTCTTCTGCTCTCTCAACCACGCTCTTTTTATTTCCACACATCTCTCTTACCCTTACGTTACTTACTCGATCAAACCACCTCACACCACACATTGTCCTCAAACATCTCATTTCCAGCACATCCATCCTCCTGCGCACAACTCTATCCATAGCCCACGCCTCGCAACCATACAACATTGTTGGAACTACTATTCCTTCAAACATACCCATTTTTGCTTTCCGGGATAATGTTCTCGACTTCCACACATTTTTCAAGGCTCCCAAAATTTTCGCCCCCTCCCCCACCCTATGATCCACTTCCGCTTCCATGGTTCCATCCGCTGACAGATCCACTCCCAGATATCTAAAACACTTCACTTCCTCCAGTTTTTCTCCATTCAAACTCACCTCCCAATTGACTTGACCCTCAACCCTACTGTACCTAATAACCTTGCTCTTATTCACATTTACTCTTAACTTTCTTCTTCCACACACTTTACCAAACTCAGTCACCAGCTTCTGCAGTTTCTCACATGAATCCGCCACCAGCGCTGTATCATCAGCGAACAACAACTGACTCACTTCCCAAGCTCTCTCATCCCCAACAGACTTCATACTTGCCCCTCTTTCCAAGACTCTTGCATTTACCTCCCTAACAACCCCATCCATAAACAAATTAAACAACCATGGAGACATCACACACCCCTGCCGCAAACCTACATTCACTGAGAACCAATCACTTTCCTCTCTTCCTACACGTACACATGCCTTACATCCTCGATAAAAACTTTTCACTGCTTCTAACAACTTGCCTCCCACACCATATATTCTTAATACCTTCCACAGAGCATCTCTATCAACTCTATCATATGTCTTCTCCAGATCCATAAATGCTACATACAAATCCATATGCTTTTCTAAGTATTTCTCACATACATTCTTCAAAGCAAACACCTGATCCACACAACCTCTACCACTTCTGAAACCACACTGCTCTTCCCCAATCTGATGCTCTGTACATGCCTTCACCCTCTCAATCAATACCCTCCCATATAATTTACCAGGAATACTCAACAAACTTATACCTCTGTAATTTGAGCACTCACTCTTATCCCCTTTGCCTTTGTACAATGGCACTATGCACGCATTCCGCCAATCCTCAGGCACCTCACCATGAGTCATACATACATTAAATAACCTTACCAACCAGTCAACAATACAGTCACCCCCTTTTTTAATAAATTCCACTGCAATACCATCCAAACCTGCTGCCTTGCCGGCTTTCATCTTCCGCAAAGCTTTTACTACCTCTTCTCTGTTTACCAAATCATTTTCCCTAACCCTCTCACTTTGCACACCACCTCGACCCAAACACCCTAATCTGCTACTCTGTCATCAGACACATTCAACAAACCTTCAAAATACTCATTCCATCTCCTTCTCACATCACCACTACTTGTTATCACCTCCCCATTTACGCCCTTCACTGAAGTTCCGATTTGCTCCCTTGTCTTACGCACCCTATTTACCTCCTTCCAGAACATCTTTTTATTCTCCCTAAAATTTACTGATAGTCTCTCACCCCAACTCTCATTTGCCCTTTTTTTCACCTCTTGCACCTTTCTCTTGACCTCCTGTCTCTTTCTTTTATACTTCTCCCACTCAATTGCATTTTTTCCCTGCAAAAATCGTCCAAATGCCTCTCTCTTCTCTTTCACTAATACTCTACTTCTTCATCCCACCACTCACTACCCTTTCTAAACAGCCCACCTCCCACTCTTCTCATGCCACAAGCATCTTTTGCGCAATCCATCACTGATTCCCTAAATACATCCCATTCCATATATATATATATATTTTTTTTTTTTTTTTTATACTTTGTCGCTGTCTCCCGCATTTGCGAGGTAGCGCAAGGAAACAGACGAAAGAAATGGCCCAACCCCCCCCCATACACATGTATATACATACGTCCACACACGCAAATATACATACCTACACAGCTTTCCATGGTTTACCCCAGACGCTTCACATGCCTTGATTCAATCCACTGACAGCACGTCAACCCCGGTATACCACATCGATCCAATTCACTCTATTCCTTGC
Organism: Panulirus ornatus; assembly: GCF_036320965.1. Lineage (NCBI taxonomy): Eukaryota > Metazoa > Arthropoda > Malacostraca > Decapoda > Palinuridae > Panulirus > Panulirus ornatus. The sequence continues at coordinate 25,354,573 of NC_092256.1, forward strand.
CCTCCTTTCACCCTCCTGCATGTTCAGGCCCCGATCACACAAAATCTTTTTCACTCCATCTTTCCACCTCCAATTTGGTCTCCCTCTTCTCCTCGTTCCCTCCACCTCTGACACGTATATCCTCTTGGTCAATCTTTCCTCATTCATTCTCTCTATGTGACCAAACCATTTCAAAACACCCTCTTCTGCTCTCTCAACCACGCTCTTCTTATTTCCAAACATCTCTCTTACCCTTACGTTACTTACTCGATCAAACCACCTCACACCACACACTGTCCTCAAACATCTCATTTCCAGCACATCCATCCTCCTGCGCACAACTCTATCCATAGTCCACGCCTCGCAACCATACAACATTGTTCGAACCACTATTCCTTCAAACATACCCATTTTTGCTTTCCGAGATAATGTTCTCGACTTTCACACATTCTTCAAGGCTCCCAGAATTTTCGCCCCCTCCCCCACCCTATGATTCATTTCCGCTTCCATGGTTCCATCCGCTGCCAGATCCACTCCCAGATATCTAAAACACTTTACTTCCTCCAGTTTTTCTCCATTCAAACTTACCTCCCAAATGACTTGACCCTCAACCCTACTGTACCTAATTACCTTGCTCTTATTCACATTCACTCTTAACTTTCTTCTTTCACACACTTTACCAAACTCAGTCACCAGCTTCTGCAGTTTCTCACATGAATCAGCCACCAGCGCTGTATCATCAGCGAACAACAACTGACTCACTTCCCAAGCTCTCTCATCCCCAACAGACTTCATATATATATAACCACGCCATCCATAAAAAAATTAAACAACCATGGGGACTTCACACACCCCTACCACAGACTGACATTCACTAGAGGCCAATAACTCTCTTCCTACTCATACACATGCCTTACGTCCTTGGAAAAAACTTTTTCACTGCTTCTAGCAACTTAAATTCCACACCATATACTCTTAAGACCTTCCCCAAAGCATCTCTATCAACCCTATCATATGCCTTCTCGAGATCCATAAATGCTACATACAAACCCATCTGTTTTTCCAAGTACTTCTCACATACATTCTTCAAAGCAAACACCTGATCCACACATCCTCTACGACTTCTAAAACCACAATGCTCTTCCCCAAACTGATGCTCTGTACATACCTTCACTCTCTCAATCAATACTCTCCCAAATAATTTCCCAAGAATACTCAACAAACCTATGTCTCTGTAGTTTGAACACTCACCTCAACTGCCACATTCAAATCATACCCTCAACTGCTGCATTTAAATCACCCATCATATATTTTTTTTTATATTCATCTGCTGTTTCCTGTTAGCAAGATAGTACCAGGAACACACAAAGAAAGACAGCATTAGCTCACATCCACTCTCTAGCTGTTCTGTGCAATACACCAAAACCATAACCCCCTTTCCACAACCAATGCTACATGGATTCCCTCAACTGCTTTGCATGCCCTGATACAGTCCATTGACAGCAGGTTGCTTCCACTATAACATGCTGTTCCAATTTAGTCTATCCCAAGCATGCATTTCATCCTCCTCCATATTCAGCCCCTGATCACTCAAAACTTTTTCACTCCATCCCTCCATCTCCAATCTGGTCCCCCTTTTAGCATACCCTCTTCAGCTTTCTCACAACCACACCTCTTTATCATCCTTTTATCACTTACTTGATCAAACCACCTTATCCCACATATTGTCCTCAAACATCTAATTTCCAACACATCTAATGACGATAAAAAAATAGACATACATACATATATGTATCCTAAAACACAGACCATAGACCATGCATACCTATGGAGAACCATACTTGGAACAAACAATATAAAAAAAAGATACTAGTCTGGGGGATGAAAAAAATCTGCTATGGCAGATGACATCTCATAAGCATGTAAACCAAGAGAATTCTGTGGCAAGGAGTGAGTAATGTATTAAAATCATCACTATGGCAGTCTGGCTAACCTAAGACAGGTCCAAAACAAATGAGGTGCTGCTAGCTAGCTGGGTTGGTAGAGATGGGTAGGGAAGCCAATGTTTCCCCACGAGAACAACAAATTCATAGGTTTTAATTCCAATTTTCCTGTGAAACATCATAGAGAATCTCTCATGCTTGCAAGACAGACTATAGAAGAGAGAAATAGGCAAACTACTTACACCGTCCTATAAAATACCACTATGCTAAGGAACCAGCAACATGCTCATCACCCACAAGTACAGCTTTTATCTTTTCAATTATTGTCATTTCTTGATAGAGAATTTTACTGACTAAATACTAACAAAATGATGTTTATATTTTCAAAATACTTAGAATATATCTCCATTGTAAATAGAAACAGAAAACACCTGTCCAGAGGTCTCTCTAGAGGGGCTGGCATCTGCAAAAACCTTAATTAGTGGCAGAAAGAAATGTGCTTACTGATAGTATCTGTACAAGCTCAACATTCCTCTACTTAAAGTATCAGAAGACATTGTCATCATGTCAATTCACTAATAGTGTCAGACAACACTCATCACGCCATGTTAAAAGTGTTTCTCCCGAGAGCTGGCTGGTTGTGTGCCCACACCACTAGCTAGACCACACAATACTTAGCAAGCTGCTATGTCACAATTATTGTGTGGCCATCAGCAACTTAAGGGTGGGCTGCCGTTTTGAAAATTGCTTCTTTCTCAAAGCATTGTAGCTTTGGAACTCTCTACCTTCTCATGTCTTTCCCAATAACTATGACCTAGCACAATTCAAAAGACAGGCTTTCACTTTCTCAAAAATTCATAAATACTTTCCCTTGTCTTCTTTTTCCATTTCATATCTCTCTATATTTCAATTAAGGTTTGGCCTTGATGTAGAATTTTGTTTGTGACTGGAGCCTTTAAAAAAAAAAACTGTCATTCCTATCCCTAGCTTATCACAAAACACTGCCATCAGGTTGTGCTTCCCACCCATAAACCTATCAAACTGAAAGCTGTAGCTCCCCATGAAAAATTATCTAAGGCTGATTTCTTTTTTGTTTGCTGCTAAACAGAACATAAATGTCCAGTGCTGTTATACAGTATTGGTGCCTAGATTACCACTGTTACTATATACTATATTGTAGTGCTACCTAAACAAGTGCCTTTGCAAGTAGTTCCTTGAATGTGTCACATTCATATGGCTGAGTATTGTAATGAAATATCTAATGCATCTATATCACCCAACTTATCATAATAATCATCCTGACAGTCAACATGCTCAGATTTGTTTGTGATGAATAACTGACCTAACAAACCTTTTTGACTTTAAGATTAGGTCAAATATGAGTAAAATTGTCAAAAATGTGAACCAAGAGTTTGTCTTCTAAAAATGTTTAATACCAAACAAGACTAGATTTATAGCAATATGGAATATGACCCCAGCTGACTAAGTGCTTGAACTCTTATGACTCTTAGATAGGTCGGCTGTTTGAGCCACTTTTGGGTTCTCCCTTTGGATCTAAATCATCAGGACAACATTAAAAAATAATTTTCATAGGCATTTTAACAAACTCTGATGTCCTTATCCCCAATGTAAGAGATAGCTGAACACAAGTTTAAAACACTTTATTTCATAATATGCAAAACACACAAAAAATTTTACAAATTGTGATCAGAAAACTTTCTCCACCTCCAAGCACAACAGTCCCTTAAGACGACATTCTATCCCCCACTGTCTTCAACATCCTGCTTCAAGACTTTCCTCTTCCTCCTCACCACACAAAATCTTCATCCTTACTTACGAAGACAATATTTCCATCCTATCACAATGTGCTAAAATACCTAATGCCTAAAATAACCAGCAACAATAACTTACAATTCTCAGTCACTGGCTTCTCAGCAACGAAATTAGAGTATTAACTCAAAATCCTCAAGGCCTCACTGACATTCAAGTAGTATGAATCAAACCTATAACTATACATCACACTGTTAAACCACCCCTTCCACTCAATAAACAACAGAACTAGGCATCACGCATGAAACATACATCAGCACACAAATAATATGAGAACTAAGGACAGGTATGAACATCAGCCAACAAACAGAAACTTTCCACTCCCTATAAACACTTTATATGGGAACTAAACAATATACCTGGTCCTCCATAATATCCCAAAACAGTTCACAAAATCTCTAAACATAAATACACACATATAAACAAAACTGCCTTAGAAATACAGTGTCCACAGTAAATCTTGCCATCCCATAAAATCTAAAAGGCGATTATTGTGAGCACAAACATACAATGCTCCTAGGTGAAATCAGTGTACATCTGCTTTCTGAGACTAGTGTTTTTAATGGTGAGAGCACCAGCAACCCACCTTAGTGTGCCTCAGGCTATTGTTAAGGAAGTATGATCTTTCTTTACTCTCCCTGCCTGCTATTTCATTTTGGTAATTTCACTTCTGGGCACTGTATTTCTTCCAACTGTACTTCAAGATGGTTGGCTCTTACCTTTCTAAAAAGAAAAAGCTTGAATTCACACTTGGGGGCATGTAAAATTTCTAGGTACACAGGGTCCTTAGAACACATGATTAAGCAGCTGCTTGCCAGTGTTCATGGCCTTCCCTGACATCATCATCCCACCAACAAAATTTATCCTTAGTCACCTAACTAAGACTTCTAGCCAGCTCCAAATTTAACCTCCCAGGTCGAGAAGCATTAAAGCAACTCTTGTTCATCATTCCAGGGACTGGTTTTGGAGGTGGGTTGACACTCTCAGGAAGGCCACAAACTCTGGGGTGATGGGGTGGACAAGGTTTTTTTGCTGACACTGTACAATAGGATATACACACAATGTCACTCTACATCACCTACATGCAAAGACCCAAGTTCTACCAATATAAGAAAATTACGTAAGGCATGTACACAAATCATCAAGCCACACATGACCATACTCATTCTTGCCACTTTCTCAAAAACCCACCCAGGTATAATACAGAAACTCTAGCCCTGTACGACAATCACCTAAAAAAGTAAACAACCCCCTTCACAAGTAAATAATGGTACAGTATAATTAAACATATTCACACAAACATCACATGTCATCCAGTAAAGTGCCTTGTTCCGAACACCATTTCCAACACACTTCTTAACAGCAAACTCATTAAAACCACACAATCTTCTCAAGCTATCACACCTCAGGAAAATGAAAAAGAGATTCCACATAAGACTCATCCTATTCAAGCTGTTAACACTCCACCAAAAAAAAAATAAATAAAAATCATTGACTGTCCATCACATTCCCAGAACAAACAAAACTTCAGTACATCTTTCCAGAACCTTTGGATCCACATGAAGAACACACTGGCTGAGTGATACAGGAGTCCCATAAAAAGATCTTGGAACTATGACAACAAAAAAAGCATTATCATATGGCAAATTATTCACAACAAACAAGACATTTTTCCACATTCAGTAACAAGCCTCCTACATGAAATAATCAAAAGAAAAGAAAATAAAACTATTACATTAATTCAGGGAACTTACCTTGCATCAGCACTTGGAGCATGTTCACGAAGCAATTTCTCAAGAGAAGAACGAACAATATCTGCATCAGCACTCATCGTAGAGATTAACAATTTTACCACCTGAAACAAGACCTATTAGTAGTTATTTATTTTCCATTCCATCCTTATGTGCTGTCATTATGATAATTCTGTCAGCAGTAAAAGCAACACAATTTATAATAATACTATAAATATTATCTATTTATCATTATACTTTGTCGCTGTCTCCCGCATTGGAGAGGTAGCACAAGGAAACAGATGAAAGAATGGCCCAACCCACCCACATCCACATGTATATACATAAACGCCCACACAAGCACATTTACATACCTATACATTTCAACATATACATACACAGACATATATTTTCAGTGATCAGGGCCTGAACATGGAGGAGGGTGAAAGGTGTGCAAGGAATAGTGAATTGGAACAATGTGGTATACCAGGGTCGACGTGCTGTCAATGAATTGAACCAGGGCATGTGAAGCGTCCGGGGTAAACCATGGAAAGTTCTGTCGGGCCTGGGTGTGGAAAGGGAGCTGTGGTTTCGGTGCATTACACATGACAGCTAGAGACTGAGTGTGAACGAATGTGGCCTTTGTTGTCTTTTCCTTGTGCTACCTCGCGCACATGCAGGGGAGGGGGTTGTTATTTCATGTGTGGCGGGGTGGCAATGGGAATGAATAAAGGCAGACAGTATGAATTATGTACATGTGTATATATGTATATGTCTGTGTGTGTATATATATGTATACATTGAGATGTATAGGTATGTATATTGCATGTGTGGACATGTATGTGTATACACGTGTATGTGGGTGGGTTGGGCCATTCTTTCGTCTGTTTCCTAGCGCTACCTCGCTAACGTGGGAGACAGCGACAAAGTATAATAAAATAAATAAATAATCTATATATTTCTTGCACGCCTTTCACCCTCCTGCATGTTCAGGCCCCGATCACTCAAAATCTTTTTCACTCCATCTTTCCACCTCCGATTTGGTCTCCCACTTCTCCTCGTTCCCTCCACCTCTGACACATATATCCTCTTGGTCAATCTTTCCTCACTCATTCTCTCCATGTGACCAAACCATTTCAAAACACCCTCTTCTGCTCTCTCAACCACACTCTTTTTATTACCATACATCTCTCTTACCCTATTATTACTTACTCAAACCACCTCACACCACATATAGTCCTCAAACATCTCATTTCCAGCACATCCACCCTCCTCCGCACAACTGTATCCATAGCCCACGCCTCGCAACCATACAACATTGCTGGAACCACTATTCCATCAAACATACCCATTTTTGCTTTCTGAGATAATGTTCTCGACTTCCACACATTCTTCAAGGGATGAACTGATGACAATCTTTAAGTTTTAAGACAGCATACATAAATTCAAGAGGTTGCATTATAGTGAAGAGTATTCAAGAGATAGGGCCTTACAAGAGTAAAACTTCCTGTATAGAATTAGTCAATACAATGAGTCAATACAATGCTCTCTCAGGAAATAAAAAAGGGTAGAGACATCTCTAGAGAATGTAAGGAAAGTTTATAGTACAAAGTAAAAAGGATGAATCAAACAATAGATGGGCTTAACATCTCAAAATTCCACTTGACTTAGGCTTTGAGGAATGAGGTTCAACCCAAAAATGGGGAACCACTTCTTTTCTTTACTACAGGACTGCCAAAGAAAAAGTCCAAGATACTTTCAGCATTCTCATTCACACACCTTTAAAGAAGCTTACAGCAAAGTTTCTTTTTTATTGTAAGTGATATGCTATGTTGTAAAGGCTCTGGAACACTTGACCATTAATGAGAAAATCCTCAGAGGAAAAAAGTGATCAAAAAGGATCCCAAAAAGTATGTGTTTTTGCCCAGAGACGGTAACACTGACATAGGGGACTTTCTTAAATCTCTTCAAGGACATCAAGACCAGCAGTCTGGTCTCTGTGAGGGTTTGCTTGGTACTAAGCAGGTTTTTCCCCAAGAAAACGTTGCAGTAAAGAGAAATTACAAAACAACTAAAGCTAGACTGTATGTGAATATCTCACTTAATATACCTTTAGGCAGCAAGTGTTCTCCAATGCTAAGGGATATTAGGTGCTACTTTTAATGGTTTTGTTGACATAAGTGAATAGCCTACTTTAACATTAGCCCTAAACTTTTCCTGGTCTTCTTAGCCCTCCAACTTCTCATCAACTACCATAGGTAAAAAAAAATAATGATCACCCTTGAAGAAGTACAAGGCTAAATCAATTCTACTGAGTATAAATCGTTCAACGATATGCTCTTCTTCCAAATCCTTTAGTTCATTCTTTGTTGTAACTGGTGTATTAACAGAGATATCTGGGCAGACTGAGGAAAATATTAAATTCAAGAATAGGCTCTACCTACATTCGTGTAATACTGAACATATCAGGTCCTATAACATAATGTGAATCATGCCCTCAAAGAAGACAAAACAAATAAAAAAGCTTAACTCTTGCAGATCAAGCTGGAAGATCATGGTTAAGGCAGCTATGTTGAGGAAGGAAAATTAAGTTGGGCCATGTTGACACTATCTGCATTAGGAAGAATATTATTATGTTTAGTGACATGACAGTCTGTAGTTAATATACCACCATTAAGTTTCTGCATAAATCAAGAGCGTATATCCTGCGCATACCACTAAAGTACAAAACATGTTCAGACCAGAACATTAGCAAGCCTACTGTACGCTGGTTCAGTTTGACAGTTCAGTACAGTGAAAATCTGAATACTTAATACCTGTCTGTTACTAATAAGCAGAATAATGTCACAACACTTACATAAACTAATTTCGCAAATGCTTCTTACAAAGATTTATGACAAAGCGGCGCAGCCTAGTTGAGTAAAGGTTCTGCTACAGAAACAACCTCTTCAAGTCGCGCAGGTTTTCTGGGGCTATTTGTCAAAATAGTAATTTATCAAAGCATGCGACAAATATGGTTAATCTGAAATACTCTTTCGTATCATTAGCAAAGGAGTAAAATTCTTTATTAACTCACGTTGAAATTAGGACGCCTTTAAAGACCTAAGGCCAAACACCTCTCGGCTCGATAGAAGGTACCGCTGTTTTGTTGTATAGACGACTGAACAAGACATACCCAATGGGATATGTAGTCTTCAATACGTTTCCACAGCCCTAAGCTAAAGCAAAATGATCTCGTATTCTCTTGGTAAGATATTGAATATCAAATCGTCCACCGTTTTGTATTTCTTATAACAGCAAAGCTTTAGCTCAGTTAAAGCTAATAAGAGTGAATAAACAGTTTGTATGTTTTCCGCCAGTCTAATGGGTAAAATATCAATATTGGTACACACACACTCATATGTATATATATATATATATATATATATATATATATATATATATATATATATATATATATATATATTGAGCGAGATAAATTACCAAGTACCTACGAGTACCTACGAAGCACCTCTTACCTCTTGCTTCATAGATCACGCTATTTCTTGCGACCGTCACTCCTCTACTCATTCAATTTTTTTAAGTTGGAGACTAATTAAGTACGAAACCACAGCTTCCTATCCACATCCAGGCCTTGCAAACCTTTCCATGGTTAAACCCCAGACGTTTCATATGCCCTGGTTCAGTCCATTGACAGAACGTCGACCCTGGTATACCACATCGTTCTAATTCACCCTAATACTTACACGCCTTTCACCCTCCTGTATGTTCAGGCCCCGATCGCTCAAAATCTTTTCGTCCCCAATTTCGTCTCCCGCTTCTCCTTGTTCCAACCATATATCCTCTTTGTCAACCTTTCCTCACTCATTCTCTCCATATGTCCAAACAATTTCAACACATCCTCTTCTGCTCTCTCAACCACACTCTTTTTATTACCCCACATCTTTCTTACCCTTTCATTACTTATTCGATCAAACCACCTCACACCACATATTGTTCTCAAACATTTAATTTCCAACACGTTCACCCTCCTCCGTACAACCCCATCTACAGCCCTTGCCTCGCAACCATATAAGATTGTTGGAACTACTGCTGCTTCAAACACCCATTTTTGCCCTCCGGTATAACGTTCTCTTTTTTCACACATTCTTCTCCGCTCCCAGAACCTTCGACCTTTTCCCCAACCCTATGCTCATTCCACTTCTATGGTTCCATTCGCTGCTATGTCCACTTCCAGATATCTAAAAACTTCCCTTTCTCCAATTTTTCTCCATTCAAATTCACATCCCAATTAACTTGTCCCTCAACCCTGCTGAACCTAATAATCTTGCTCTTATTCTCATTTACTCCCAACTTTCACACACTTTTCGAAACTCAAGTCACCAGCTTCTGCAGTTTCTCACAAATCAACCACCAGTGCTGTATCGTCGGCCAGCAGCAACTGACTCACTTCCCAGGCCCTCTCATCCCCAACAGGCTGCATACTCGCTCCTCTTTCCACAACTCATGCATTTACCTCCCTAACCACCCCATCCATAAACAAATTAAAAAACCAAGGGTACATCACACACCCTTGCCGACCTTCGCTAGGAACCAATCACTCTCCTCTCTTCCCATTCGTATACATGCCTTACACCCTTGATAAAAACTTCTCACTGCTGCTAACTGCTTATCTCCCAGACCGTATGTTCTTAAGGCCTTCTACAAAGCATCTCTATCCACCCTGTCATATACCTTCTTCAGATCCATAAATACTACCTACAAATCCGTCTGTTTTTCTATTTCTCACATACATTCTTCAAAGCAAACACTCGATCCACACATCCTCTACCACTTCTGAAACCACACTGTTTCTCCCAAATCAGATGCTCTGTACATGCCTTCACCCTCTTAATCAATGCCCTCCCAAACAATTTTCCAGGAATACTCAACAAACTTTTAGCTTTATAGTTTGAACACTCACTTTTTATCCCCTTTACCTTTGTATAATGGCACTATATATGCATTCCGCCAATCCCCAAGCACTTCACCATGATCCATACATACACTGAATATCCTTACTAACCAATCAACAACACGGTCAGCCCCTTTCTTAAAATTCAACTGCAATACCATCCAACACCGCCGCCATACCGGACTTTATCTTCCGGAAAGCTTTCACCACCTCTTCTCTCTTCACCAAACCAATCTCCCATAGTTTCTTACTTCGCATACCACCCCGACCAAGACACCCTACATCTGTCACTCTATCAATCAATCGCATTCAACAAAACCTTCAAAATACTCCATCTCCTCACTTCATCACTGCCTGTTATCATCCCCCCCCCCCCTCACCGATTTTCCCAATTGCTCTCTTTTCTTAAGCACTTTATTTACCTCCTTCCAAAACATCTTTATATTTTTCCTAAAGTTTAATGATACTCTCTCACCCCAAAGCTCATTTGCACTCTTTTCGAATCTTGCGCCTTTCTCTTGACTTCCCGTCGCTTTCTCTTATATATATAAGAGGTGTGTTGATTAGAGAGGGTAGTGAGTGGTGGGATGAAGAAGTAAGATTATTAGTGAAAGAGAAGAGAGAGGCATTTGGACGATTTTTGCAGGGAAAAAATGCAATTGAGTGGGAGATGTATAAAAGAAAGAGACAGGAGGTCAAGAGAAAGGTGCAAGAGGTGAAAAAGAGGGCAAATGAGAGTTGGGGTGAGAGAGTATCATTAAATTTTAGGGAGAATAAAAAGATGTTCTGGAAGGAGGTAAATAAAGTGCGTAAGACAAGGGAGCAAATGGTAACTTCAGTGAAGGGCGCAAATGGGGAGGTGATAACAAGTAGTGGTGATGTGAGAAGGAGATGGAGTGAGTATTTTGAAGGTTTGTTGAATGTGTTTGATGATAGAGTGGCAGATATAGGGTGTTTTGGTCGAGGTGGTGTGCAAAGTGAGAGGGTTAGGGAAAATGATTTGGTAAACAGAGAAGAGGTAGTAAAAGCTTTGCGGAAGATGCAAGCCGGCAAGGCAACAGGTTTGGATGGTATTGCAGTGGAATTTATTAAAAAAGGGGTGACTGTATTGTTGACTGGTTGGTAAGGTTATTTAATGTATGTATGACTCATGGTGAGGTGCCTGAGGATTGGCGGAATGCGTGCATAGTGCCATTGTACAAAGGCAAAGGGGATAAGAGTGAGTGCTCAAATTACAGAGGTATAAGTTTGTTGAGTATTCCTGGTAAATTATATGGGAGGGTATTGATTGAGAGGGTGAAGGCATGTACAGAGCATCAGATTGGGGAGGAGCAATGTGGTTTCAGAAGTGGTAGAGGATGTGTGGATCAGGTGTTTGCTTTGAAGAATGTATGTGAGAAATACTTAGAAAAGCAAATGGATTTGTATGTAGCATTTATGGATCTGGAGAAGGCATATGATAGAGTTGATAGAGATGCTCTGTGGAAGGTATTAAGAATATATGGTGTGGGAGGCAAGTTGTTAGAAGCAGTGAAAAGTTTTTATCGAGGATGTAAGGCATGTGTACGTGTAGGAAGAGAGGAAAGTGATTGGTTCTCAGTGAATGTAGGTTTGCGGCAGGGGTGTGTGATGTCTCCATGGTTGTTTAATTTGTTTATGGATGGAGTTGTTAGGGAGGTGAATGCAAGAGTTTTGGAAAGAGGGGCAAGTATGCAGTCTGTTGTGGATGAGAGAGCTTGGGAAGTGTCAGTTGTTGTTCGCTGATGATACAGCGCTGGTGGCTGATTCATGTGAGAAACTGCAGAAGCTGGTGACTGAGTTTGGTAAAGTGTGTGAAAGAAGAAAGTTTAGGGTAAATGTGAATAAGAGCAAGGTTATTAGGTACAGTAGGGTTGAGGGTCAAGTGAATTGGGAGGTAAGTTTGAATGGAGAAAAGCTGGAGGAAGTAAAGTGTTTTAGATATCTGGGAGTGGATCTGGCAGCGGATGGAACCATGGAAGCGGAAGTGGATCATAGGGTGGGGGAGGAGGCGAAAATCCTGGGAGCCTTGAAGAATGTGTGGAAGTCGAGAACATTATCTCGGAAAGCAAAAATGGGTATGTTTGAAGGAATAGTGGTTCCAACAATGTTGTATGGTTGCGAGGCGTGGGCTATAGATAGAGTTGTGCGCAGGAGGGTGGATGTGCTGGAAATGAGATGTTTGAGGACAATGTGTGGTGTGAGGTGGTTTTATCGAGTAAGTAACGTAAGGGTAAGAGAGATGTGTGGAAATAAAAAGAGCGTGGTTGAGAGAGCAGAAGAGGGTGTTTTGAAATGGTTTGGGCACATGGAGAGAATGAGTGAGGAAAGATTGACCAAGAGGATATATGTGTCGGAGGTGGAGGGAACGAGAAGTGGGAAACCAAATTGGAGGTGGAAAGATGGAGTGAAAAAGATTTTGTGTGATCGGGGCCTGAACATGCAGGAGGGTAAAAGGAGGGCAAGGAATAGAGTGAATTGGATCGATGTGGTATACCGGGGTTGACGTGTTGTCAGTGGATTGAATCAGGGCATGTGAAGCGTCTGGGATAAACCATGGAAAGCTGTGTAGGTATGTATATTTGCGTGTGTGGACGTGTATGTATATACATGTGTATGGGGGTGGGTTGGGCCATTTCTTTCGTCTGTTTCCTTGCGCTACCTCGCAAACGCGGGAGACATCGACAAGCAAAAAAAAAAAAAAAAAAAAAAAATTATATATATATATATATATATATATATATATATATATATATATATATATATATATATATATATTCTTCTTTCTTCTTTCAAACTATTCGCCATTTCCCGCATTAGCGAGATAGCGTTAAGAACAGAGGACTGGGCCTTTGAGGGAATACCCTCACCTGGCCCAATTCTCTGTTCCTTCTTTTGGAAAAATAAAATAAAAAAAAAAAAAAACCGAGAGGGGAGGATTTCCAGCCCCCGCTCCCTCCCCTTTTAGTCGCCTTCTACGACACGCAGGGAATACGTGGGAAGTATTCTTAATCCCCTATCCCCAGGGATAATATATATATATATATATATATATATATATATATATATATATATATATATATATATATATATATTCCTAATATTCCTATAAGTCCATGGGGAAATGAAACAGGATACTTGCCTCCTTTCATCTGCTCCTGTCGCTACCCCGCTCCACAGGAAACAGGATAAGTTCCCAAGTGCACTTTTGTGTAATAATCACATCATTAGGGAGCCACATGAAAGAAATGTGTCAGTCGTTTGATATACAACGAAGAGACGTAGCTAGGACGCCATTTGGTAAACAATTGACTACTCAAATTGAGGTTGGGTGCATTCAAGTCTAGCAACATACGTGTCATAATATTCACTGTGTGGACAAGAAAGGGAACAGTTTACAAATCCTATTAACAATAATCCTATCCAATTTGTATAAATCTTCACTATTATCAATGTTACATTGTTTACCAATGGCGTCGTAGCTATGTCTCTTGTATATCACCTGGGTGTTCGTCTTTTATCTAATTTTTGTATATCCCCTGACGATGTGATCATTGCACGGAAGTGTAACAAGTGACTTATTGTGTTTGTTTCCTCGAGGTTATCAGCGTATACTAGATCTTGCGCACCAGTGGGTTGTATTAGACTGTATAGCCTCAGGACTGTGAAACAAGTATATGTCCGCAGCATAGACAATGGAAGTTGAGCGGGTAGGCGTCAGTGGCCACATCTGGTAGCCGAACGCTCGTCAATCATCTCTCGTCAGCATGACACATGTTTCATGTTCTCATTCTCTAACCAATCACAGTCGAGATGGGGGCTGTCCGGGTAACGTTAGCATCTCATTTGCATATATCTTTTTGCCAGCCAATCTGTCTACATAGTTGTTGCCCCTCTAATAAATACCTCATGGCTTTTTTGAGATTTCGATTCTTTCAGCTAACGGTGCCAGGATTAGTCACTTTTGCACCATAATTCATAGTTACAGAACAGCATTGTGATATTTGTTTTACATATATTTCGCCCATGAGTAAAATGGACTAGAATTATTATTTTCATTTGTGTAGAGGAAGAGATTTCTTAGTTTGAAAACTTATCTTGAGTGTGATAACGCAACTTTTCTTCCTCTGTAATTCATTTCTTATATATATATATATATATATATATATATATATATATATATATATATATATATATATATATATATATATATATATATATATACATATATATATGATGGTGAAATCGCACTTCAGTAGTTCATATAATTTTATTAAGCTTGTAATTTTTGTATACGTGTGGCACATGTTTTGTGGAGACAATCCATCTCATCCGGTGCCACTACTGGCATATTATACTAATTGTCATGAAATCTTTGTTCAGTAAATGCATAATACAAAGTTCTTGGACTAAGAAAAGAAGTCTGTCAACCAGTAAATTTTCCCTTAAAACACATGTTTACATTACATAGTAAGTTAGGAAGCTTATTGTAACAACAGAAGAAAGTGTTCATACCAACATACTTATCTTTATGCTCAGTCTTAGGAATCAATGGCTTTTACCAAAATATTCATGATATATATATATATATATATATATATATATATATATATATATATATATATATATATATATATATATATATATATATCATGAGAGTTGGGGTGAGAGTGTATCATTAAATTTTAGAGGGAATAAAAAGATGTTCTGGAAGGAGGTAAATAAAGTACGTAAGACAAGGAAACAAATGAGAACTTCAGTGAAGGGGGCTAATGGGGAGGTAATAACAAGTAGTGGTGATGTGAGAAGGAGATGGAGTGAGTATTTTGAAGGTTTGTTGAATGTGTTTGATGACAGAGTGGCAGATATAGGGTGTTTTGGTCGAGGTGGTGTGCAGAGTGAGAGGGTTAGGGAGAATGATTTGGTAAACAGAGAAGAGGTAGTAAAAGCTTTGCGAAGATGAAAGCCAGCAAGGCAGCGGGTTTGGATGGTATTGCAGTGGAATTTATTAAAAAGGGGGGTGACTGTATTGTTGACTGGTTGGCAAGGTTTTTTAATGTATGTATGACTCATGGTGAGGTGCCTGAGGATTAGCGGAATGCTTGCATAGTGCCATTGTACAAAGGCAAAGGGGATAAAAGTGAGTGCTCAAATTACAGAGGTATAAGTTTGTTGAGTATTCCTGGTAAATTATATGGGAGGGTATTGATTGAGAGGGTGAAGGCATGTACAGAGCATCAGATTGGGGAAGAGCAGTGTGGTTTCAGAAGTGGTAGAGGATGGGTGGATCAGGTGTTTGCTTTGAAGAATGTATGTGAGAAATACTTAGAAAAGCAAATGGATTTGTATGTAGCATTTATGGATCTGGAGAAGGCATATGATAGAGTTGATAGAGATGCTCTGTGGAAGGTATTAAGAATATATGGTGTGGAAGGCAAGTTGTTAGAAGCAGTGAAAAGTTTTTATTGAGGATGTAAGGCATGTCTGCGTGTAGGAAGAGAGGAAAGTGGTTGGTTCTCAGTGAATGTAGGTTTGCAGCAGGGGTGTGTGATGTCTCCATGGTTGTTTAATTTGTTTATGGATGGGGTTGTTAGGGAGGTGAATGCAAGAGTTTTGGAAAGAGGGGCACGTATGCTGTCTGTTGTGGATGAGAGAGCTTGGGAAGTGAGTCAGTTGTTGTTCGCTGATGATACAGCGCTGGTAGCTGATTCATGTGAGAAACTGCAGAAGCTGGTGACTGAGTTTGGTAAAGTGTGTGAAAGAAGAAAGTTGAGAGTAAATGTGAATAAGAGCAAGGTTATTAGGTACAGTAGGGTTGAGGGTCAAGTGAATTGGGAGGTAAGTTTGAATGGAGAAAAGCTGGAGGAAGTGAAGTCTTTTAGATATCTGGGAGTGGATTTGGCAGCGGATGGAACCATGGAAGCGGAAGTGAATCATAGGGTGGGGGAGGGGTCGACAATCCTGGGAGCGTTGAAGAATGTGTGGAAGTCGAGAACATTATCTCGGAAAGCAAAAATGGGTATGTTTGAAGGAATAGTGGTTCCAACAATGTTATATGGTTGCAAGGCGTGGGCTATGGATAGAGTTGTGCGGAGGAGGGTGGATGTGCTGGAAATGAGATGTTTGAGGACAATATGTGGTGTGAGGTGGTTTGATCGAGTAAGCAATAATAGGGTAAGAGAGATGCGTGGTAATAAAAAGAGTGTGGTTGAGAGAGCAGAAGAGGGTGTGTTGAAATGGTTTGGTCACATGGCATGGAGAGAATGAGTGAGGAAAGATTGACCAAGAGGATATATGTGTCAGAGGTGGAGGGAACGAGGAAAAGTGGGAGACCAAATTGGAGGTGGAAAGATGGAGTGAAAAAGATTTTGAGTGATCGGGGCCTGAACATGCAGGAGGGTGAAAGGCGTGCAAGGAATAGAGTGAACTGGAACGATGTGGTATACCGGGGTCGACGTGCTGTCAATGGATTGAACCAGGGCATGTGAAGAGTCTTGGGTAAACCATGGGAAGTTCTCTGGGGCCTGGATGTGGAAAGGGAGCTGTGGTTTCGGTGCACGATTACATGACAGCTAGAGACTGAGTGTGAACGAATGGGGCCTTTATTGTCTTTTCCTAGCGCTACCTCGCACACATGAGGGGGGGAGGGTGTTGTTATTCCATGTGTGGCGGGGTGGCGATGGAAATGAATAAAGGCAGACAGTATGAATTATGTACATGTGTATATATGTATATGTCTGTGTGTGTATATATATATATATATATATATATATATATATATATATATATATATATATATATATATATATATATGTATATATATATATATATATATATATATATATATATATATATATATATATATATATATATATATATATATATATATATATATATATATATATATATATATATTATCCCTAGGGATAGGGGATTAAGAATACTTCCCACGTATTTCCCTGCGTGTCGTAGAAGGCGACTAAAAGGGGAGGGAGCGGGGGGCTGGAAATCCTCCCCTCTCGTTTTTTTTTTTTTTTATTTTTCAAAAGAAGGAACAGAGGGGGCCAGGTGAGGATATTTCAAAAAAGGTCCAGTCCTCTGTTCTTAACGCTACCTCGCTAACGCGGGAAATGGCGAATAGTTTAAAAGAAAAGAAAGAAAAAGATATATATATATATATATATATATATATATATATATATATATATATATATATATATATATATATATATATATTGAGATGTATATGTATGTATATTTTGCGTGTGTGGACGTGTATCCTATATACATGTGTATGTGGGTGGGTTGGGCCATTCTTTCGTCTGTTTCCTTGCGCTACCTCGCTAACGTGGGAGACAGCGACAAACCAAAATAAATAAATAAATACACACACACACACACACATATATATATATATATATATATATATATATATATATATATATATATATATATATATGTAGTTTCTCAACACCCATCCTTCTCCACTGACACTCACCACCCATGCTCCTCATATCATAAACATTACAATCACACCTCTACCATGTACATTATAATCACATTTCTACCATGTACAATATAATCAGACTTCTACCATGTACTGTATAGTCACACTTCTACCATCTACAATATATTCACACTTCTACCATATACAATATAGTTACACTTCTACCTTGTTTTGTATAGTCACACTTCTACCTTGTACAGAATATTCACACTTCTACGATGTACTATAATCAAACTTCTACCATGTAAAGTATAATCAAACTTCTACCTTGCACAGAATATTCACACTTCTACGATTTATAATCACACTTCTACCATGTAAAGTATAATCAAACTTCTGCCTTGTACAGAATATACATACTTCTACGATTATAATCAAACTTCTACCATGTAAAGTATAATCAAACTTCTACCTTGTACAGAATATTCACACTTCTACGATTTATAATCACACTTCTACCATGTAAAGTATAATCAAACTTCTGCCTTGTACAGAATATACATACTTCTACGATTATAATCAAACTTCTACCATGTAAAGTATAATCAAACTTCTACCTTGCACAGAATATTCACACTTCTACGATTTATAATCACACTTCTACCATGTAAAGTATAATCAAACTTCTACCTTGTACAGAATATACATACTTCTACGATTATAATCACACTTCTACCATGTAAAGTATAATCAAACTTCTGCCTTGTACAGAATATACATACTTCTACGATTATAATCACACTTCTACCATGTAAAGTATAATCACACACTGAAGTCCTGGGAAGACAAGTGAGCGTGTGAAGACATCAGAGCAATATGCAGGAGGTATCACAGGTGCTTCTTGATAAAGTTGATGAGTCCGTTGGTTGATGAATCATGGGATGAAACCGGGTCCTTGTCCTGAAGCTCCGGTTCTATAGCTTTAGCCAACTGCTTACCAAGTTCCACTCTGGAAATAGGGTTGAATGGAAGACTTGAGTCATAGATGACCTGAATCTTATGCACCAAATATATAGCACATCTTTATAACTGCCTTAAAAAGACATGACAGAGACTAGTCATTTGAGAGCCACTCTAAACGTAAACATATCCAGCGACACTCCACAAGATGGATGCAAAAAGACTTCCTCAAAGACCAGCCTTCTTTTTTCGTTACATGTCTATCTTCCCATCCACATACCTATCTACCTGTCCATCCATATATCTCTGTCTCTCGATATATCTATCTATGTATCATTCTTTTTCGGAAGCTAAGTATTTACTTCTGGCATTCTCACTGAGCATTCACCTGTAGCATAATTCATCAAAGGGGTCCACCATTCTATCCAACCCCTCTTTTGACTTAATTTACAAGAAGACATCAAGTACAAAGATTTGTCTGTTGCACCATGAGTGGCAGTGTACAACTATCATTCCACCCCATTTCATTCTACTTGCTGGCCCATCAATAAAAACATTAAATAACCATGGTGACATCACACAACCTTCACACACTCCCACGTTTATTTGAAGCTCCTCGCTTATACCACCATTTCCTCTCACGTTGCCTCACTGTAATTCTGGGAGGGAGGTCTTTCACCATGTAGAAAATGAATTTCCCAATGAGCTTTCCTCTCCAGTGTATCATACGTACTTTTCTAACTCTGTAAATGCTTCTTATGCTTTCTTCCTGTTCTCTGTAACTTTTGCAGCCATTTGTCTTAATGCAAAGTTCTGAAAGAAGATCTACATACCCTATTCCTTTCCTAAATTCATTAGCTTCTCACCAAAAAAGGTTTCACTTATCCTTTTCTCTAATTTCATACACTACACTACCGCATACTTTGAAAACTATGCTAAATCACTCTTCTACAATTCTTAAGGCAAGTTTTATACCCTTTGCCTTTATATAGTGGAGTAATTATTGCCTTCAACAACTCGTAAGGCATATGACCACTTTTCCATGCCTGTACACATACTTCTAAATCAACTCTTTATCATCTTACTCACCACTCCACTATACTCCAGCTTTTCCATTTTGTAAAAGCACTATTGCTCCTGTCGCCTACTTTGCAACGTCTTCCCATTACCTTTCATCCTTCCAACTCTTACGAACATTGTCTCTACTCCTTCCTCGGACTTGTCTAAGTCATTCAAGCTCCCTGCAGGTACCCCTTTTCTAACATCAAGTTACTTCAACCCATTGTTTGAAAAAACATGAAGAGAACCAGCAGTCTGGTCATCCTCACATTTCAAACAAATATGTTCGAGAGAATGCGTGGCCAGAATCACAACAATAACTCCTTCCTAGCTTTTCTTCACTCTGTCTATTGCTCTTGCTCTAGTCTTCAATTCTGTTTTCATCTACACTATTCAGAGGTTAAATACTTCAGTTCTCAAATTGATAGAGTTAACAACAATTCACAATTAAATGGATGTTCCCAACAAGAAATACTTTTATAATCTATTTTATATTTCTCTCTGGGATTAGTTTTCTAAATATGCATAAAATAGGTCACGAAGAAAAATATTCTTACCCCCATTGGTCAAAGGAATTGATGTCCCATATGACACCCTGGGTAAAAATCTTGTGTTCATACATGACAATCAGCGCTCCCAAGGTAAATGGCGACACTTGTTCTACCAAAATAGAGTTCGTTGGACGGTTGCCTTCGAACACTTTATGAGGCAAGATTCGTTTTATGTTATCGGCTGGCATCTCTGCCTTCTCAAGTTCAGCCTTGGCCTCTTCTCGTGTCTTCCCCACCATGAGAGCTTCAGTCTGTGCAAGGAAATTGGCCAGCAGAAGCTGTTGAATAAACAGGAAACATTAATAATGACAAACTGACGTCATTAATAATTTTACACAGTATACTAATGAAATATGGGCATTTCTTATCTTGAGAGTGGAAGAAAATATATTTGTTGAAAATGTCACGGCTGATCATATAACAACAAACCTTGTGGTGAAGATTGTCTGCCATAGGATTATGAGACTTGATGGGGGCAATGAAGTCAGCTGGGATGAGCCTTGAACCCTGATGGATTAGCTGGTAGAATGCATGTTGACCGTTGGTGCCTGGCTCACCCCACACAACTGGTCCTGTGCTGTATTCCACTGGACGTCCGCTTCGTGTGACATACCTGCAAGTTGTTAGAAGCAGTGAAACGTTTTTTTCGGGGATGTAAGGCATGTGTACGTGTAGGAAGAGAGGAAAGTGATTGGTTCTCAGTGAATGTAGGTTTGCGGCAGGGGTGTGTGATGTCTCCATGGTTGTCTAATTTGTTTATGGATGGGGTTGTTAGGGAGGTGAATGCAAGAGTTTTGGAAAGAGGGGCAAGTATGCAGTCTGTTGTGGATGAGAGAGCTTGGGAAGTGAGTCAGTTGTTGTGCGCTGATGATACAGCGCTGGTGGCTGATTCATGTGAGAAACTGCAGAAGCTGGTGACTGAGTTTGGTAAAGTGTGTGAAAGAAGAAAGTTTAGGGTAAATGTGAATAAGAGCAAGGTTATTAGGTACAGTAGGGTTGAGGGTCAGGTCAATTGGGAGGTAAGTTTGAATGGAGAAAAACTGGAGGAAGTAAAGTGTTTTAGATATCTGGGAGTGGATCTGGCAGCGGATGGAACCATGGAAGCGGAAGTGAATCATAGGGTGGGGGAGGGGGCGAAAATCCTGGGAGCCTTAAAGAATGTGTGGAAGTCGAGAACATTATCTCGGAAAGCAAAAATGGGTATGTTTGAAGGAATAGTGGTTCCAACAATGTTGTATGGTTGCGAGGCGTGGGCTATGGATAGATTTGTGCGCAGGAGGATGGATGTGCTGGAAATGAGATGTTTGAGGACAATGTGTGGTGTGAGGTGGTTTGATCGAGTAAGTAACGTAAGGGTGAGAGAGATGTGTGGAAATAAAAAGAGCGTGGTTAAGAGAGCAGAAGAGGGTGTTTTGAAATGATTTGGGCACATGGAGAGAATGAGTGAGGAAAGATTGACCAAGAGGATATATGTGTCGTAGGTGGAGGGAACGAGGAGAAGTGGGAGACCAAATTGGAGGTGGAAAGATGGAGTGAAAAAGATTTTGTGTGATCGGGGCCTGAACATGCAGGAGGGTGAAAGGAGGGCAAGGAGTAGAGTGAATTGGATCGATGTGGTATACCGGGGTTGACGTGCTGTCAGTGGATTGAATCAGGGCATGTGAAGAGTCTGGGGTAAACCATGGAAATCTGTGCAGGTATGTATATTTGCGTGTGTGAACGTATGTATATACATGTGTATGGGGGTGGGTTGGGCCATTTCTTTCGTCTGTTTCCTTGCGCTACCTCGCAAACGCGGGAGACAGCGACAAAGCAAAAAAAAAAAAAGAAAAAAAAAAAATATATATATATATATATATATATATATATATATATATATATATATATATATATATATAAGAAGACAAGACAGCTTGGTCGGATCACAAGTGTTAATATTGTAATGTGAGTTTCTTAGGCAGCCTGATTTCACAGAGGGGATGTCTGAGCAACTCATAAATGCAACACTTACTTTCCATTTGACTCCATATCACCTTGCTGGAAGTACGCCGCAAACCGGTGAAGGTACTGGTCGTAGGGCAGGAGTGCATGCGTCTCGGCGCCATGCATGTTATGGTACCACACACCCAGGAGAGCCAAGATCACCGGGATCTGTCACGGTCATTAAAACATCATCCTACGTCAAGATGACCAATGAATGATTTATATATAGTTTGTATGACTTATAAAAGCTACAGACACCCATTTATCGTTTAGTCTTCAATGAAGGATTAATCATTTAGTACTAACTACAGTTGTGATGATCCCTGGCAGTCGTGCAGACTCAAGCGGGACTATCAGTAATACTTGATCACCAACAATAACCCTTACACTACATAAGTCTTAGTTCATCTGTCTTGACTCTGACCTGAATAATCCATGAACCTTCAACCCATTCTGTTTCTTATATCAATCAGTCTGAAAGCTTATAAGAAATTTATAATAATGCGGATAAGACTTCATTTCTCGGAATGTCTTAATCGCTATAAAGAATACAAGAAAATCGTAATTATTTTTGACATTCATAAAAATTATCAGATATGTTTTTCTTACGTTTTTCTCTAATGGTGCCGTTTTGAAATGGTTATCCATGTAGTGAGCGCCACACAAGAGCTTCTCGAAGTTGTCAAAGCCCAGGTTAAGGGAGATGGAGAGGCCTATAGCGGACCACAGGGAGTACCGTCCGCCCACCCACTCCCAGAAGCCGAACATGTTAGCCTCATCGATGCCAAATTCCTTCACTTTCGTGGCATTGGTTGACAGGGCTACAAAATGTTTAGCAACAGCAGAATCCTAAGTGAAAGAAAGCTGTCAGTTATAGTTATTCCTCCTCTAGATTAAAGAAATATGTTAGTCATCGTTATTCATCCTCTAAATCAAAGCTGTTAGTTACAGTTATTTATCCTCTGAATGAAAGAAAGCTGTTTGTCACAAAATAATCACCCTATGTACTCTATACAAATGAGATCTTCAAACCCAGCTCTGTTATTTGGTGGACAAAAGAAAAAAACCAAGTCGGAGTAAAACATACAGATAATGTACAGACTTATATTCCTGAAATACTCCTACCTAAGATCAAAATCATGACTCAATAATCTATATTGTGTGTGTCTTGTAGTTTTCAAACATTTGTTAAAACCATTCTTTCATCCAATTAGGTGCTATGTGCCCGTATTCTTGAGGGTTTAGTATACACACAGTTGTGATACACCCTTCGTGGTGTAGCGCTCACAGTTACTGATCATCATAGGTCACTACTGACGCACACGGGATCGGGCCCGCATGTAGCGCGGCAGATGATCTACATCCAACCCCGGTGTTTATCTTTCTTTCGGGATTGGTCGATGCATGGTTACCTGGCTTAAGATGGTGTATATATATATATATATATATATATATATATATATATATATATATATATATATATATATATATATATATATATATATATATATATATATATATATATATATACATATATATATATATATATATATATATATATATATATATATATATATATATATATATATATATATATATATATATATATATATTACTTTATATATATATATATATTACTTTCCTCTCTTCCTACACGTACACATGCCTTACATCCTCGATAAAAACTTTTCACTGCTTCTAACAACTTGCCTCCCACACCATATATTCTTAATACCTTCCACAGAGCATCTCTATCAACTCTATCATATGCCTTCTCCAGATCCATAAATGCTACATACAAATCCATTTGCTTTTCTAAGTATTTCTCACATACATTCTTCAGAGCAAACACCTGATCCACACATCCTCTTCCACTTCTGAAACCACACTGCTCTTCCCCAATCTGATGCTCTGTACATGCCTTCACCCTCTCAATCAATACCCTCCCATATAATTTACCAGGAATACTCAACAAACTTATACCTCTGTAATTTGAGCACTCACTCTTATCCCCTTTGCCTTTATACAATGGCACTATGCACGCATTCCGCCAATCCTCAGGCACCTCACCATGAGTCATACATACATTAAATAACCTTACCAACCAGTCAACAATACAGTCACCCCCTTTTTTAATAAATTCCACTGCAATACCATCCAAACCTGCTGCCTTGCCAGCTTTCATCTTCCGCAAAGCTTTTACTACCTCTTCTCTGTTTACCAAATCATTTTCCCTAACCCTCGCACTTTGCACACCACCTCGACCAAAACACCCTATATCTGCCACTCTATCATCAAACACATTCAACAAACCTTCAAAATACTCACTCCATCTCCTTCTCACATCACCACTACTTGTTATCACCTCCCCATTTGTGCCCTTCACTGAAGTTCCCATTTGCTCCCTTGTCTTACGCACTTTATTTACCTCCTTCCAGAACATCTTTTTATTCTCCCTAAAATTTAATGATGCTCTCTCACCCCAACTCTCATTTGCCCTTTTTTTCACCTCTTGCACCTTTCTCTTGACCTCCTGTCTCTTTCTTTTATACGTCTCCCACTCAATTTCATTTTTTCCCTGCAAAAATCGTCCAAATGCCTCTCTCTTCTCTTTCACTAATACTCTTACTTCTTCATCCCACCACTCACTGCCCTTTCTAATCGGCCCACCTCCCACTCTTCTCATGCCACAAGCATCTTTTGCGCAATCCATCACTGATTCCCTAAATACATCCCATTCCTCCCCCACTCCCCTTACTTCCATTGTTCTCACCTTTTTCCATTCTGTACTCAGTCTCTCCTGGTACTTCCTCACACAAGTCTCCTTCCCAAGCTCACTTACTCTCACCACCCTCTTCACCCCAACATTCACTCTTCTTTTCTGAAAACCCATACAAATCTTCACCTTAGCCTCCACAAGATAATGATCAGACATCCCTCCAGTTGCACCTCTCAGCACATTAACATCCAAAAGTCTCTCTTTCGCGCGCCTGTCAATTAACACGTAATCCAATAACGCTCTCTGGCCATCTCTCCTACTTTCATACGTATACTTATGTATATCTCGCTTTTTAAACCAGGTATTCCCAATCATCAGTCCTTTTATATATATATATATATATATATATATATATATGTATATATATATATATATATATCCCTGGGGATAGGGGAGAAAGAATACTTCCCACGTATTCCCTGCGTGTCGTAGAAGGCGACTAAAAGGGGAGGGAGCGGGGGGCTGGAAATCCTCCCCTCTTTTTTTTTTTTCAATTTCCAAAAGAAGGAACAGTGAAGGGGGCCAGGTGAGGATATTCCCTCAGAGGCCCAGTCCTCTGTTCTTAACACTACCTCGCTAACGCGGGAAATGGTGAATAGTATAAAAAAAAAAAAAAAAAAAAAAAAAAAAAAAAAATATATATATATATATAGTGAAGACGCGCGGAGAGTGCTCATCCTCCTCGAAGGCTCAGATTGGGGTGTCTAAATGTGTGTGGATGTAACCAAGATGAGAAAAAAAGGTGAGATAGGTAGTATGTTTGAGGAAAGGAAGCTGGATGTTTTGGCTCTGAGTGAAACGAAGCTCATTGTAAAGGGGAGGAGTGGTTTGGGAATGTCTTGGGAGTAAAGTCAGGGGTTAGTGAGAGGACAAGAGCAAGGGAAGGAGTAGCACTACTCCTGAAACAGGAGTTGTGGGAGTATGTGATAGAGTATAAGAAAGTAAATTCTAGATTGATATGGGTAAAACTGAAAGTTGATGGAGAGAGATGGGTGATTATTGGTCATATGCACCTGGGCATGAGAAGAAAGAGCATGAGAGGCAAGTGTTTTGGGAGCAGCTGAATGAGTGTGTTAGTGGTTTTGATGCACAAGACCGGGTTATAGTGATGGGTGATTTGAATGCAAAGGTGAGTAATGGGGCAGTTGAGGGAATAATTGGTATACATGGGGTGTTCAGTGTTGTAAATGGAAATGGTGAAGAGCCTGTAGATTTATGTGCTGAAAAAGGACTGGTGATTGGGAATACCTGGCTTAAAAAGCGAGATATACATAAGTATTCGTATGTAAGTAGGAGAGATGGCCAGAGAGCATTATTGGATTACGCGTTAATTGACAGGCGCGCGAAAGAGAGACTTTTGGATGTTAATGTGCTGAGAGGTGCAACTGGAGGCATGTCTGATCATTATCTTGTGGAGGCGAAGGTGATTTGTAGGGGTTTTCAGAAAAGAAGAGAGAATGTTGGGGTAAAGAGCGTGGTGAGAGTAAGTGAGCTTGGGAAGGAGACTTGTGTGAGGAAGTACCAGGAGAGACTGAGTACAGAATGGAAAAAGGTGAGAACAAAGGAGGTAAGGGGAGTGGGGGGAGGAATGGGATGTATTTAGGGAAGCTGTGATGGCTTGCGCAAAAATGCTTGTGGCATGAGAAGCGTGGGAGGTGGGTTGATTAGAAAGGGTAGTGAGTGGTGGGATGAAGAAGTAAGATTATCAGTGAAAGAGAAGAGAGAGGCATTTGGACGATTTTTGCGGGGAAAAAATGCAAATGAGTGGGAGGTACAAAGTTAAGAGACGGGGCAACACGAGTACAAAACTCTCCCCGTAACACAAACTAGTATCAACACAATCTTTTGCAAGGTATCAACTTTAGGAAGTTATGAGAAAAGTTGATACCAAATGTCTGCAACCAAATATCAGAACTGCATCAACCTTCATGGACGAGAATATCTCCAGCAAGCCAATACTAGAATATTCTCGTCTGGTCACACAACACCTATGGAAAAGAAACATAGGGGAGGTCAGAGGGCAACAAGTATGGTACAGAAAGCTGTTTTAGAGACAAATTTTAAAGGCCTTATATTCATACGCCTTCTGAGGGAACATATGGCAAGAGAGGGTGAAAATGGATATGTTTGGAAGATCTTGTAATCACAACCATGTTGTATGGATGCGAGACATTGGCTACATATGAGGGTGTGCGGAGGATGGTTGGAAATGAAATATCTGAGGACAATAGGTGGTGACAGTGGTTGTAAAAGAGAGCTGAAGAGGGTTCGGGGATGTGGAGGAAATAAGAGGGAGGTTGACAAAGGGGATATATGTGTCAGAAGTGTATAGCAGAGATGAGACCAAATTGCAGGTGAAAGGATGGAATGAAAAAAAGATTTTGAGTGTTTGGGCCTAAGAATGCAAGAGGGTGAAAGGTGTACGTGGGATAGAGTGAACTGGAAATATGTGGTTTACAGGGAGGGGGACACGCGCTAATAACGGACTCAACAAGGGTATTTTTTTTTTCATTAAATGTTTTCAATCCAGTCCCTTACATCTGTTTTCTTACCCATTCACGTTCCCTTGTGAGTGACAATTTTCAGCAGAGCCAACTCTTCAAGTAATTCCTTTTTTTGTTAGCTCACTTGCCTTCCAATATATATATATATATATATATATATATATATATATATATATTTTTTTTTTTTTTTTTTTTTTTTTTTTTTTTTTTTTTATACTTTGTCGCTGTCTCCCGCGTTTGCGAGGTAGCGCAAGGAAACAGACGAAAGAAATGGCCCAACCCCCCCCCCCCCATATACATGTACATACACACGTCCACACACGCAAATATACATACCTACACAGCTTTCCATGGTTTACCCCAGACGCTTCACATGCCTTGCTTCAATCCACTGACAGCACGTCAACCCCTGTATACCACATGACTCCAATTCACTCTATTTCTTGCCCTCCTTTCACCCTCCTGCATGTTCAGGCCCCGATCACACAAAATCTTTTTCACTCCATCTTTCCACCTCCAATTTGGTCTCCCTCTTCTCCTCGTTCCCTCCACCTCCGACACATATATCCTCTTGGTCAATCTCTCCTCACTCATTCTCTCCATGTGCCCAAACCATTTCAAAACACCCTCTTCTGCTCTCTCAACCACGCTCTTTTTATTTCCACACATCTCTCTTACCCTTACGTTACTTACTCGCTCAAACCACCTCACACCACACATTGTCCTCAAACATCTCATTTCCAGCACATCCATCCTCCTGCGCACATCTCTATCCATAGCCCACGCCTCGCAACCATACAGCATTGTTGGAACCACTATTCCCTCAAACATACCCATTTTTGCTTTCCGAGATAATGTTCTCGACTTCCACACATTTTTCAAGGCTCCCAAAATTTTCGCCCCCTCCCCCACCCTATGATCCACTTCCGCTTCCATGGTTCCATCCGCTGACAGATCCACTCCCAGATATCTAAAACACTTCACTTCCTCCAGTTTTTCTCCATTCAAACTCACCTCCCAATTGACTTGACCCTCACCCCCTACTTTACTAAATAACCTAGCTCTATTCACATTTACTCTAAACTTTCTTCTTCCACACACTTTACCACCTAGTCACCGCATCTGCAGTTTTCACATGAATCAGCCACCATATATATATATATATATATATAATATTATATATATATATATATAATATATATATTTCAAACTATTCGCCATTTCCCGCATTAGCAAGGTAGGGTTAAGAACAGAGGACTGGGCCTTTGAGGGAATATCCTCACCTGCTCCCTTCTCTGTTCCTTCTTTTGGAAAATTAAAAGCAGACGAGAGGGGAGGATTTCCAGCCACCCCGCTCCCTCCCCTTTTAGCGCCTTCTACGACACGCAGGGAATACGTGGGAAGTATTCTTTCTTCCCAATCCCCAGGGATAATAAATATATATATATACATACATATATATACATATATATATATATATATATATATATATTATATATATATATATATATATATATATATATATATATATACATATATATATGCCTTCTGCATCCCTACACTGTGCTACTTTCAGTTGCCTGCAAGCTAGGTACTCACTTTATCAAGCAATCCGAAGGGCAGGATGAACAGCTGGGATGATTATGAAACGACTGCCCCAACAAGGACTCCAGACGGCCCGTAAATGCGTCATGGTCAGCAACATTAATCTCTACACAACGAAGGTTCTCCATTCTTCTTAGCACAGTGTTACATTATACAGCATTTTGAGGATTAAGCAGACTTAA
Organism: Panulirus ornatus; assembly: GCF_036320965.1. Taxonomy (NCBI): domain Eukaryota; kingdom Metazoa; phylum Arthropoda; class Malacostraca; order Decapoda; family Palinuridae; genus Panulirus; species Panulirus ornatus. Next base: position 25,384,097 of record NC_092256.1, read on the forward strand.
AGACACTTACATCTTTAGCAGTGCCGAGGAGCCAGTTTCTGGCCGAGGTAGCATTGGTGATAGTCTCTTGTGTTGTGAAGGTCTTAGAAGCAATGATGAAGAGTGTTGTCGCTGGATCTAGGGACTTGCATGGTGAAATAAAAAGAAATCAAATTCATGAACACAACAATATTTGATGCTTCTATGGTGCAGTATCCTATATTCTATAGACTTCTCAGTGATATAATGAAAAACAAATTATAACGTACTTTGAGGGTCTCCGCCAAGTGTGTCCCGTCGACGTTGGACACGTAGTGCACCTTGGGTCCGACAGCGTAAGGCTTGAGCGCCTCTGTTACCATCAGGGGACCCAGGTCAGAACCTCCAATACCAACGTTCACCACATCCGTAATAGACTCGCCAGTGTACCCCTTCCATTCACCAGATACCACCTGGAATATTATGGAAAATGGCAATCTTAGTTACAAGCTGAGTGCAGCTGTCGAAGAAGATATGTTCGCGCAGTCATGCGTTGGGGGAGGCTGAGACATAAATCCGGTCCAAAGAAGGCAGTCAGTTAACAAAAGTGAGGTGTAAGCGGTCTGCCGGATATAGTATGATACTAATAATGTGAGACCGAGTGTTATCAAAAAGATTAATAAGGTTCCTGGAGTGGTAGAAATTCTGTACCTGCACCTGTATCTTCATAGTTTTATGAGTAAAGCTAGATGTAATGAAAGGGGGGGGGGGGATAATTAAAGGGTTAAGTTGTTGTCTGTAGTAGAAGCAAACCACACTTTCTGACAACGATTCTATGTTGAAAATGATGTGTTGCGTTAATAACAGAATTATAAAGAAGTTGATAGGTCCAGCCAGAGTACTGAGAAAAAATGTATCGCAGATTCGTGGAGCGGAGCAGTGATTCATATGTTGGAATCAGCAGTGCAAGAAGGTTTTATGGAGAGCTGACCATGTGTACAGGTATTTGCTTTACATATAAAGAAAAAAATGCTAGAAAAAGGTGAAAATCCTCAAGAAATGTTCATAGATTTATGGAAAACACATGCTCAAGTGGTTAAGGACGTATTCTAGAATACCCAAGATATGTACAGTAGCATGCAGTTTAATACAGCCAGTCGAAGGAAAATCACTGACTGATAGCACGGTAAAGGTGGGGGAAAAGAGGAGGAAGCCAAACATTTTGTACAGGAAGTGAATGCAATATCAGAATGCTGCTGTAGCATGACAATACACTTTACTAAGTTTACTGGAATACTGGCACATGAATTGCAGGTTATACTAGTCAGGATGGCTGACGGATGTGCACGTAATTGAAGCCATATTTTGCCTTGTCGGTAAAATCCTTCATGTGTTCGAGAACAGCCTTGACTGCAGGTACAACATCCTCCCCGTCCACCATGATGGGAGTCTGGGACTGGTGCCGCAGGGCAACATGCAGCACGGCTCTGTCCTCCGTGAAGTTGATCTTTTCTCCTGAAAACATAGCATCTCGCGACCCCTCAACGTTGCGAGCTCTCGCCTGTGGAAAATATGTTATCACAGTTGAGAAAAATCAAAACAAAATAGATGACAACAAGGCATGAATCTGAAAATGAATTAGGTCTTAACAGGCACGATAACTGACCGCCTATCACGAAGTCGCAATGATTTTATATAAATCCAAATCAGGGAAGACCAAGAAGATGATATCTAAATAAACATATTTCTCTGAAAAATCGTCCACTTCATTAATTAAAGCATGGAACAGTGTTATCTTGCTTGGTCTCTCCCTTGAAATGTGGGTACTTGAACAGTAAAGTTATTCAGTTACAAAGAAATCCACTGATTCTGTTGATGTGAAATGGTGTAGCTATGTATATTCCAGGCAGAATGGTTTAAAAGTGAAACTATTGTAAAGGAGGTTTGCGCCTAAGACACCGTTTTGATATTTCTTGCTTAATTCCATGATCTATCCTTTGGTTGTTCTATCCCTACATCTGAAAAACTCTATCCAACAACCGAGGGGGTACCTTAGCCCAACCCAGGGGTCACTTTTTTTTTTGTTCAGCCGAGACGGCACGGGAAACTGTGGCCCGAATCAAGGCCATCTCATTAACAATATATGAAAATATCAGCCTGAGTCAGGTAACCATTCTATTGACCAACCCCTTGGGGCAGATGAACAGCTGGGTTGACTGTGAACAGACTGCCACAACTAGGATTCGAAACTACGCGCTCGACCCTGGGCGGCCCTTGAATGCGTCACGCTCAGGAACCACGAAGGTTAATCATTTAGTGTTTTCTATCCTCAAACAAAGTTATTCCGCCCTTCAATTTCAACCTACCTTAACTTAACTTACAAGGGGCGCATGGAAAAGAAACTAGTAGGCCACATAATGTTTGAGGCAACGGTTCCGACTCGTTAGTAAAATACCACTTAGTAAACATCAACATTAACAAAATATTCACCAGTACAATGCGCAATCGGGATCTAATCACATCAATGTTTTAGTTTATACTGGGATAGGTTACTGAATACTATCCTTTTGCAAATGTGCAGCTCGTCCTATATACCAAGTAGTGTCCACATTAGAAAGGCAAGAGATTACTGAAAATCGTGGTCTATGAACTTCTGTGATCTATAAAACTGTGAACACTGGCACTTACCAAATTGAAGAGTAGCTTGAGAATTTCATCGTTTATGCGATTTTTACTGTAGTCCAGGAGAATGCTTCCGTCTGTAGGAGTCTGTAGTATTACACTGGAAGGAATCACACCACAGTTAGGGTTATATCAACACGATTCCCTAAACTTAAGTACAGAGCATATGATGTTTATAATATCTTCATCATGTGAATTCCGATAATTCACATTTATTAATGTTGCAAATGATCAGTCAAATAACTAAAATAACTACTATGATTACTAAATACAAAATAAACCGACAACAGCAGATGACACGTTACACCCTCAATAGGATAATATTGAAAAGAATATTCGTAAGCTAGGTCAACACAATCATAGTGTGTTAACAGGTAAAACTTATTAAATTCAATAACCAAAGTTTGTATAACTAATAAGCCTTTATACAATGCACAAACAACGCTTAAAAATCTAATTCACACAGTTAAAAGTCAGACAACCAATGGAGTCAACTAAATGACAAATAATCTTAAAACAAGTATCAATTCGACAATCACAAAAAGAATTAATGGTTCAAGCATATATAAACACGTGTCAAGACGATACAAGCACACTACGTTAATGAAGGACCCACAGCGTATCAATTTAAATCTTACCTGTATTTGGTGAACCTAACTGGATCGTCTTTGAATAACTCCAGAATATTTAATTTGCTGCAGTTTTTGTTGTAATAACTTTGGAGACGTTTGAAAGCTGTCTCCTCCGTGAGAAACGTCTTGCTCTCCATTGCTGTTACTTTTCGATCATTCTGACACAAAATGGAAGTTGCGTTTCCCATCTGTTGTTTCTTCTGTTTGAAGGGGAATGTATTGTAAATCATATATATATATATATATATATATATATATATATATATATATATATATATATATATATATATATATATATATATATATATTTTTTTTTTTTCTTTTAAACTATTCGCCATTTCCCGCGTTAGCGAGGTAGCGTTAAGAACAGAGGACTGGGCCTTTTTTGGAATATCCTCACCTGGCCCCACTCTGTTCCTTCTTTTGGAAAATTAAAAAAAAAAACGAGAGGGGAGGAATTCCAGCCCCCCGCTCCCTCGACTTTTAGTCGCCTTCTACGACACGCAGGGAATACGTGGGAAGTATTCCTAATCCCCTATCCCCAGGGATAGTGTATATATATATATATATATATATATATATATATATATATATATATATATATATATATATATATATATATATATATATATCACAAAAGAACACATAATTCAGGAATAAGCTACCAGTCACACAAAATGAAACATGATCTTTCGTGAGTATTCACATCTTAAGTGGTATCTTTAGATATGAATACTCAGAAAAGCGCTCGGATCTACTTGTTTTCCTTTTCATGTGGCTAATGGCATAACCCTTTAAAAAAAATCTAGGGGATCCTGCAGCTTCTAGATTGGTTTATTGATAATCATAAACACATTAAAGCCATGGGAATGTATCAGTCGGCCGTGGACGGTGAACGACCCTGAATGGGGGAGTCAGCCCACTACTCTCTACACTCACTATAATTTCAACATCTTTTACATTATTATTATTATTATCATTATTATTATTATTATTATTATTATCATTATTATTATTATTATCATTATTATCATCATCATCATCGTCATTATCACCTGAGGTTTGTCACCTAATAATTCTACCTCCAGAGAACGGTTAACACTACGCTTAAAAATAATCTAACACATAAGTGGTTAACGTAATATTACAGAAACTTCGTTGTTCTGGTTAGGTTATTGTTTTGAAGCTAAAAAATGTACGAGTTAGATTATTTCATGATTTTGTGAAATACTGACCACCGCATACATGAAGTCAGTAACATATGGCTTTAGAATTTGGATTGGTTAAATACGACCTGCAGGCTTTAATTCAAATGACAATACGCATCGACTTGTATGCTTAGTTAAGAATCTATTCCTCATCACTTTTGACCTTTTGCTTCAATATCAGTACCTACAGCTTTCTTCATTTCATATACGGCCTGAAGTAACATTCAATATCTACCAAATTATTAAAATAATCATGAAACTACCTAAATGTAATGCAATGTTATTAAAGACCACTTTATAAACAAGTAGTAAAATAATCAGAACCACCATTAAACGATTTTTTTTTTTTATAAATGACAGAATCCAGTTAATATTTAATCTGAATACAGCTGTATCCACATATATCTCACCATGAATAACTGCTCTGGTTGATTTTTCTATAATGTAGTTTCTCCAAACAATCGCCTTGAATAATAAATCTCGTTGACCATTTGTCCTTTTCCCAGCTGCCTGCACTTGTACCAGTAAGGCCAAGAGTCATGGGAGGAGCTAATTCCACTTTCTCCACCTCTGATGCAATACAGTACGTCTTAGTTTTTCATCTACATTTTATACTAATCAGTCATATTTCTTTCTGTTCAACAGCAAAGTAGTTCATATTAATGTTAAAGACTTCATGTGTCTTGGTAAACTTTGGTTACGGTAGCTAGAGAAGGTGAAAAGGCGATTACTGATCACATTCTTAGGCATATTCCATCAGAAACATATTCAAGAGCCATAATGTGACCGATCATGGCAGCTACATACATAAGTCTGACCAGATGTTGTGTAGTAGACCACGGGGGTTGAGTCATGATATCACTCAAATACTTCTCAAGAGAATATCTTTCCTTGTTTGGTAGATTATATGCCTAACACTTACGACGGGTAAGATACAGTACGTAGTAAATGATGACCGAACAAACAACTGACTTTAATGCCATGATCAATCTAGCATAAAAATTTCACATTTAGGTTGTAAATGTCTATGATGTGGTGTTCAATGACTGTGGCTATTTAGAAATCTCACATGTATTTTTGAGTATTTCCAATTCTGCACATTTCGCATGGCATGTCGATTTTTTCCCCGATACTCATTTATAGTCACTTCTGACCAGACAGTTAGCAGAAGACATTTAAAATTCACCTATACTTGATATGCTGTCCTATTATGTTAAAAATAGAACTAACATCACAGCTACTTTGATACTACTATGACAAAGACGCAAGCATTCAGCAAAGTAAAGCCTCGACTAATGTTCATACGGTTCATCTTCAAAAGACACCTAGCATAGTTTTGATAAAGGGAAAATAACGTTACAAAAAAAGGCAGTCAGCAAAAACCGTGGGAGTCTAACGTTGAGAGCTGATACTTTTGCTTCGTCATCATTACACCGACCACCTTGGCTAGCCCCACCTCCCCGCCCCTTCAAACACACACACACACACACCACTCCATCATGAACCCACCAGGCACTCCACAAGCGGTTACTGGCCAGTGAGCGTGACTCTTCTTACAGTTTACACTATGTGAGTGCACACAGGCTTCCGTCACTATGCTAACCACACCACCCACCTTTCAGGAATTAAGCCCTGAAAGGTAAGTAGTGTACCTGGCAGGCTTGTAAAGTATATGGTGTAAGTAGGGGAAGAGCAACCAGTGGTAAATGTGACCATGAGCAATTATACGGCATCAGGTCGTTACAGTTTCCACATTTGCTGTCTGGATTTCAATAAGGAAAACGCAAAAGACACAAAATTGGAGATGAAATGAAAATGAAATATTTTGCAGGGAGAGTTGCCAGCAATAAGCACGCTCTTCCCCTGTTCGTCTCATAAATATCAAGGAAAGAGCACGTACTGAACCACCTAGCTCCCGCGCTGCCTGTCTGAAATTTATGATAACTTCCATATACTACGTAATCACTAATGATTTAGATAGAGGTCTTGTTTTACACGACTGTTAGAATATCTTGAGGAAGTAGAAACTGCTACTGAGTGAACGAACAGTGTATATCATGTATTTTGACTGCAATGTGCCGGTCGCACAACAGAAAGTACTTATCAAAATAGTGGAAGGGAATAACGGGTCTGGAAAAGAGGAGAGTATTCAGACTCAAGGGAGTGCTCATGGACCAAAACATTCTGATGTTTGTGAATAACCTCGATAGCATCCGTCCCTGTGGCATACTTTTTGCAGACTATGGTAAGACATACGTGAATAAAGACATAGGTCAGATAGGTAAATAAAGACACAAAAAAAACAAAAAGGCAAAGAAGCGGCAAATGATTTGTTAAACTTCAACGACAACAGTCATAAAGTCAAGCATAGCTGGAGGACAAATGAACTATATGAATCAAGACTGGTCGAATCAAGGTTGGTGAAAACTGAGAAAGAAAAAGATTCAGGTTTTGATGTTACAAATTACCCCCATCCTAAAGCCATTCATTCTGCTAAAGCCACTCCAAAAACGATGTCAATTTGGAAGAATAAAAGAGAAGATTCAACTTATATACAGTGTATGGATAAGGATATTTTAATACAGTTTCAAGACTATGCTACTTCCCATAGCATAAAAATGATGTACACTTTTGAAGTGCGTTCTTTGACGATACTACTGCCAATGAGACTGTGAACGAATGTGGCCTTTGTTGTCTCTTCCTAGGGCTACCTTGCGCGCGCGCCGTAGGAGTGGGTGCAATTTCAAGTGTGACGGGGTGACGACGAAATGGATGAAGACAGCAAGTATGAATGTGTACATGTGTATATATGTTTATGTCTGTGTATGTATAAGTATGTATACGTTGAGATGTACAGGTATGTATATGTGCGTGTGTGGGCGTTTATGTACATACATGTGTACGTGGGTGGGTTAGGCCATTCTTTCGTCTGTTCCCTTGCGCTACCTCGCTAACGCAGGAGACAGCGACAAAGTATAATAGTAGATGAATATATATATATATATATATATATATATATATATATATATATATATATATATATATATACTCGGTTCTATACACTAGACTTCTCCAACGCAAACAACCCCATAACCCCCTACCAACCTAACCTAACCTTTAACCAGTTCCCAGGCTGAGTCTGTCCGGTGATATATGGAGTTCCACCCTCTTAAACTCTAAGCAAGGCGATATAAACCCATTACCGGATGGAGTGTACTATGTGAATTGCATTTGAAGTGGACAAGTGTCTGTATCACGCGTTTTCGCAGCTTCCTAACCGAGCGTGGCCAACAACGCATGCAACGTATGGTTTTTTCTTTCACAGGTAACAATACCTTCGGATACACGATACTATTCACACAACGTTCGGATTAATTGCCCCTTAAAAGTACCGCCTCTGATCACTATGCAGTCTATTGGAAAATGCTGTATCAGTGAAAAACTTACTCTGCTGAAATTTTAGGAACAGTAGCAGCTTTCTGATTCTTATTTGGGAAAGCTAATGCAAACTTACGCAACGCAACACATCGGTCACAACGTTATCATCCCTCCGTGCCCATCAGCAACCACGGCTTAGCACGTCTTCTGTCCCGTTGCGTAGCTTGCACTCTCTTCTCTTTACCCCTAGCACAACACTTGCACTTATTTCTCCAATAAATAATATATTCTTACATATCACTCCCATTCTGGCTATTCACCATTATTTTGGAATTAATAATTTGCCCCAATCTTCTACCCTTGACCAAATTCTGGATATCTGGATGTACTGGCCGACTGTACTCTCCCAGCTAATATCGCAGTGATCTACAGTTCTACATTTGTTTGCTCAAACCCTTATCCCGTGACACAAATACATACCTGCTTGTTTTACGGGAGTAAATCCTAGGGCGATGGATCATGATTGTTTATTCCCGGTTGTTGAGCACTGCCACAGTGCCAATCCTCAGCACGTTATGGCGGGCTTACAGCTGACCCTCCAGATTCAAATATTATTAGATTCTCCTTTATTGCACACACAGGGTGATTCGTTAAGGTCTTTCATGAATGCTAGGGTGAATTCTTGAGGATGATATATCATTAAGAGTAATGCTCTATAATGTTCCATAAATGTGGGTCTTTGCAATGGCTGCAAATAAAGCAAACAAGAAATCGAAGCCAAAGTGTGAGGTCTTACGGCATGCTGAGGCATGCAATCAAGTACGTGGAAGACAATTTGAGAATTTGGTGTAATTCATTGCTATATGGGAAAAACATTACTGTGATATGAACTCCACGCCTGTTTCACTTTCCAACAGATGTTTGCATAGCCAATATGTGAAAACGACGATGTTAACGGAGTTTACTCGTAGAGTAACAATGTCTTAACCTCAAGAACTCATCCTGATATTTATGAAAGACGTTGAGTATAAATGGATGGTGAGGTGTTACCAGACTACGCCTACATAGGGTTACACTGGTAGAAAAAAAAAAAAATTAACCTTCGGCAGGATTGTCTTATCGTCAGCGGAGGAAAATTAATGTAATCTCGTTGAACATTTCACTTGACAAAGAACCATCATTTTCTCGATACTGAATGTAGAGCAGCTTTGATGCTGCAGGAGCCCAGCATAAGGGGTCAAACACAATCATTACTATGGTATGGTGTTCAAGATTAAATGAAATTTTGGGTATTGCTTACAGGACGTGGACAAGTTATTTAGCTTATGTTTGATACTGTAAGTTTCCTTTTTATTATTGTCTTCACAAACTAAAAATGGTTTCATAATGTATAGAAGCCATCTTCCATTACATACATATGTATAAACTGAATAGCATCTTGCTGATTTTAGAAGATTTAGATTGCTGATATTGTTGATATCTCAAGCTAGTACATTCCTAGAACTGTACACTGTGGGGCAGTCTTGGTGGCTGAATGTACCTTGACACACTCAAGTTGTGAGATTAACATGCTAATGCTTTTTCTACCTATGTTGAGAAGTATTTTATTTTTTGTTTACTAGTATGCTGCAATTGAACAGTAATACATAAAGAATTAAGTATCATAATTTTGCTTTTTTTTTTTTTATCTTACCCTTTACTTGTAGTCTTACTTGGTGTCGTCTTCAAGCACTTTTTTTTTTTTCTAATAAATCCATTCATGAAATGTCTTCTGTATTGTTATCATGGTTTATTGTTATCTCAGTTTCAGAAATCATATTCTGAGTGATAAATGAACTTTTTTGTTTATACAGATTTGGTTTTGACAGAAGAAACATGATTTCGGATTCAGAATGTTGCCTAAATTGTATAATCAGAGGTTCTACAGGATCAGTACACAAGGACTTGTTCTCATTTGTTATCACTTTTCGCATATGAGTCCTCATCTTATTTTCAAAAATCATGGTGATTTCCATACATATCTATTAACACAGTAAAAAAAATATCTGTTCAACTTTGTTTTGCTCAAAAAGTATCACCCATTCACATGCACAAGAATTCTCTTTACAAATTACCTCAAAATAATGTAAGATCCAGCCAAAATGGGACAGTTTCTGTCCAAAGAGAGAAGTACCACTGTGTGTATGCACCTAAGCAGAATCTCACCCACACTAACTTGAGTCACGGAGCTTACACAACTGGACCAGATACTGTAAAGGAGACCTTGGTTGAGTGGACAGCTAAGTTGGAGGCAGCAGAAGTGCCTGGAGCAAATGTTGCATTTGAGTACATCATTTCCCACATCCTTGATGTACCAAAAGTGAGTTGTGAGCTTTCTCTTTCTGTTTACTACTCTTTCCGTTTACTTTTTCTGTTTTGTTTTGTTAATGTAATCATGAAACAGATTAAGAGATTGCCTTCATCTATATATATTAAAAGTGTCATATGGTTTTATCATGTAAATGATAAAATTCTGTAGGTGAATTCATGAATATATCAGAAGAGGCATAACACAGTAATGGAACAGCATATTGTGTATTATGTGGGAGGTGAAAGTGGTTTTTACTGTGGTGCTCCAGTAACAGGCCAAGGTTGTCTGTGGTCATACTCAGTGGTCCACACTGAGGGAGATCCACTGTCTACCATTTCACATGTATACTAAGTGTAACTGTCCATTGTGGGCTAGGCCTTTGCTAAATATGTTTTTCAAGTGAATGGTAATTACCATAAATAAAGGCAGTAAGGGTAGGTTGTAAACAACATATGGTTGAACCAACCTGCTTTGAATTTAGAAAATTGAAATTGTTTTACTCTTGATGTTTAAGACTGAATTGTTAAATTTCTGATGGTGGAGGTATGAACTGTGTCTGTCTCACTTTTCAAGTGAAGTTTGTGGGTACAGTGAAAAACTAGAAAGTGCTTATATTGGTGTGAAAGTAAATGTTCTTTTTATCACCCTGAACTTGATAGATGAGGATGTATAAATGACAAAAACCTAATATATTAGAGACAGTAGACTTCTCTTGCTGATTCATAATTATGACTCATAAATTTTACTGTTATTAAATTCTGACTTGCCAAGCAAAAGATCTCCGATCAATGAATGACACTAGATACTTATCCTGATTACATACATTTGTTTGATTTTGAATGAGCTAAGTGAACTTATCAAAGTTTAAATTTAACAGCAATCTCATGTAATAAGTAGTAGTTTTAACTTAACTTTTATCCCCAAGAGATTATAAAATACAAAACTATGTTATAGCAAGTATGTGCCAGTAATTGTTTATGTAGAAGGGTAGGAAGAGTCCTCAGGATTTGCCCATTTCCCGCCTGTGGTAGCTAGGCTGTATTAGGGGGCATAACTGGAGGAGGGGGTTCCCCCAAACTGTAGCATCCTTTGCTTAATGTCACTGTGCCTTGTGTGTGTGTGTGTGTGTGTGTGTGTGTATATATATATATATATATATATATATATATATATATATATATATATATATATATATATATATATATATATATTTTTTTTTTTTTTTTTTTTTTTTTTTTTTATACTTTGTCGCTGTCTCCCGCGTTTGCGAGGTAGCGCAAGGAAACAGACGAAAGAAATGGCCCAACCCCCCCCATACACATGTACATACATACGTCCACACACGCAATATACATACCTACACAGCTTTCCATGGTTTACCCCAGACGCTTCACATGCCTTGATTCAATCCACTGACAGCACGTCAACCCCTGTATACCACATCGCTCCAATTCACTCTATTCCTTGCCCTCCTTTCACCCTCCTGCATGTTCAGGCCCCGATCACACAAAATCCTTTTCACTCCATCTTTCCACCTCCAATTTGGTCTCCCTCTTCTCCTCGTTCCCTCCACCTCCGACACATATATCCTCTTGGTCAATCTTTCCTCACTCATTCTCTCCATGTGCCCAAACCACTTCAAAACACCCTCTTCTGCTCTCTCAACCACGCTCTTTTTATTTCCACACATCCCTCTTACCCTTACGTTACTTACTCGATCAAACCACCTCACACCACACATTGTCCTCAAACATCTCATTTCCAGCACATCCATCCTCCTGCGCACAACTCTATCCATAGCCCACGCCTCGCAACCATACAACATTGTTGGAACCACTATTCCTTCAAACATACCCATTTTTGCTTTCCGGGATAATGTTCTCGACTTCCACACATTTTTCAAGGCTCCCAAAATTTTTGCCCCCTCCCCCACCCTATGATCCACTTCCGCTTCCATGGTTCCATCCGCTGACAGATCCACTCCCAGATATCTAAAACACTTCACTTCCTCCAGCCTCTCACCATTCAAACTCACCTCCCAATTGACTTGACCCTCAACCCTACTGTACCTAATAACCTTGCTCTTATTGACATTTACTCTTAACTTTCTTCTTCCACACACTTTACCAAACTCCGTCACCAGCTTCTGCAGTTTCTCACATGAATCCGCCACCAGCGCTGTATCATCAGCGAACAACAACTGACTCACTTCCCAAGCTCTCTCATCCCCAACAGACTTCATACTTGCCCCTCTTTCCAAAACTCTTGCATTTACCTCCCTAACAACCCCATCCATAAACAAATTAAACAACCATGGAGACATCACACACCCCTGCCGCAAACCTACATTCACTGAGAACCAATCACTTTCCTCTCTTCCTACACGTACACATGCCTTACATCCTCGATAAAAACTTTTCACTGCTTCTAACAACTTGCCTCCCACACCATATATTCTTAATACCTTCCACAGAGCATCTCTATCAACTCTATCATATGCCTTCTCCAGATCCATAAATGCTACATACAAATCCATTTGCTTTTCTAAGTATTTCTCACATACATTCTTCAAAGCAAACACCTGATCCACACATCCTCTACCACTTCTGAAACCACACTGCTCTTCCCCAATCTGATGCTCTGTACATGCCTTCACCCTCTCAATCAATACCCTCCCATATAATTTACCAGGAATACTCAACAAACTTATACCTCTGTAATTTGAGCACTCACTCTTATCCCCTTTGCCTTTGTACAATGGCACTATGCAAGCATTCCGCCAATCCTCAGGCACCTCACCATGAGTCATACATACATTAAATAACCTTACCAACCAGTCAACAATACAGTCACCCCCTTTTTTAATAAATTCCACTGCAATACCATCCAAACCTGCTGCCTTGCCGGCTTTCATCTTCCGCAAAGCTTTTACTACCTCTTCTCTGTTTACCAAATCATTTTCCCTAACCCTCTCACTTTGCACACCACCTCGACCCAAACACCCTATATCTGCCACTCTGTCATCAGACACAATATATATATATATATATTTTTATTTTTTATTTTTATTATACTTTGTCGCTGTCTCCCGCGCTTGCGAGGTAGCGCAACGAAACAGACGAAAGAAATGGCCCAACCCAACCCCACACACATGCATATACATACGTCCACACACGCAAATATACATACCTACACAGCTTTCCATGGTTTACCCCAGACGCTTCACATGCCTTGATTCAATCCACTGACAGCACGTCAACCCCGGTATACCACATCGCTCCAATTCACTCTATTCCTTGCCCTCCTTTCACCCTCCTGCATGTTCAGGCCCCGATCACACAAAATCTTTTTCACTCCATCTTTCCACCTCCAATTTGGTCTCCCTCTTCTCCTTGTTCCCTCCACCTCCGACACATATATCCTCTTGGTCAATCTTTCCTCACTCATCCTCTCCATGTGCCCAAACCACTTCAAAACACCCTCTTCTGCTCTCTCAACCACGCTCTTTTTATTTCCACACATCTCTCTTACCCTTACGTTACTCACTCGATCAAACCACCTCACACCACACATTGTCCTCAAACATCTCATTTCCAGCACATCCATCCTTCTGCGCACAACTCTATCCATAGCCCACGCCTCGCAACCATACAACATTGTTGGAACCACTATTCCTTCAAACATACCCATTTTTGCTTTCCGAGATAATGTTCTCGACTTCCACACATTCTTCAAGGCCCCCAGAATTTTCGCCCCCTCCCCCACCCTATGATCCACTTCCGCTTCCATGGTTCCATCCGCTGCCAGATCCACTCCCAGATATCTAAAACACTTCACTTCCTCCAGTTTTTCTCCATTCAAACTCATCTCCCAATTCACTTGACCCTCAACCCTACTGTACCTAATAACCTTGCTCTTATTCACATTTACTCTTAACTTTCTTCTTCCACACACTTTACCAAACTCAGTCACCAGCTTCTGCAGTTTCTCACATGAATCAGCCACCAGCGCTGTATCATCAGCGAACAACAACTGACTCACTTCCCAAGCTCTCTCATCCCCAACAGACTTCATACTTGCCCCTCTTTCCAAAACTCTTGCATTTACCTCCCTAACAACCCCATCCATAAACAAATTAAACAACCATGGAGACATCACACACCCCTGCCGCAAACCTACATTCACTGAGAACCAATCACTTTCCTCTCTTCCTACAAATGGGAACTTCAGTGAAGGGCGCAAATGGGGAGGTGATAACAAGTAGTGGTGATGTGAGAAGGAGATGGAGTGAGTATTTTGAAGGTTTGTTGAATGTGTTTGATGATAGAGTGGCAGATATAGGGTGTTTTGGTCGAGGTGGTGTGCAAAATGAGAGGGTTAGGGAAATTGATTTGGTAAACAGAGAAGAGGTAGTGAAAGCTTTGCGGAAGATGAAAGCCGGCAAGGCAGCAGGTTTGGATGGTATTGCAGTGGAATTTATTAAAAAAGGGGGTGACTGTATTGTTGACTGGTTGGTAAGGTTATTTAATGTATGTATGACTTATGGTGAGGTGCCTGAGGATTGGCGGAATGCGTGCATAGTGCCATTGTACAAAGGCAAAGGGGATAAGAGAGAGTGCTCAAATTACAGAGGTATAAGTTTGTTGAGTATTCCTGGTAAATTATATGGGAGGGTATTGATTGAGAGGGTGAAGGCATGTACAGAGCATCAGATTGGGGAAGAGTGTGGTTTCAGAAGTGGTAGAGGATGTGTGGATCAGGTGTTTGCTTTGAAGAATGTATGTGAGAAATACTTAGAAAAGCAAATGGATTTGTATGTAGCATTTATGGATCTGGAGAAGGCATATGATAGAGTTGATAGAGATGCTCTGTGGAAGGTATTAAGAATATATGGTGTGGGAGGAAAGTTGTTAGAAGCAGTGAAAAGTTTTTATCGAGGATATATATATATATATATATATATATATATATATATATATATATATATATATATATATATATATATATATATATATTATTCCTGGAGATAGGGGAGAAAGAATACTTCTCACGTATTCCCTGCGTGTCGTAGAAGGCGACTAAAAGGGGAGGGAGCGGGGGTCTGGAAATCCTTACCACTCGTTTTCAATTTTCCAAAAGAAGTTTGATATTGTACCTGGCAATTTGTATGAGAATGGTGATTGAAAGGGTGAAGGCAAGTACAGAGCAGCAGAGGAAGGAGGAACAATTTGATTTCATAAGAGGCAGGGGATGAATGGATCTGGAGTTTGTTTTAAAGGAAGTGTGTGAGTAACATTTGGAGAAATGAGAATTTGTATATGGCATTTATGGATCTGGGGAAATAATATGATGGAGTTAACAGAGAAGCCTTGCATAAGTTCTTACAAATATATAGTCTAGGAAAGTTGCAGTAAGCAGTGAAAAGTTTTAATGAAGATTGCAGGGCATGTGTAAGAGTAGGGAGAGAGGAAAGAGTTGTTCCAGTTGAAGGATGGTCTATGCCAGGGGTCTATTATCTTACGGAATGTTATCGAGGCAATTAAATTCACCTAAGGATGAAGTACAGGGAGGTAAATGCTAGGGTCTCTGAGAGATGGGCATGTATGCAGTAAGTAGCAGGTGAGGACCTGGGAAGCAAGTCATATGTTTGCTGAAGACAAAGCACCTGTTGCAGATTGCAATTTGAAACTGCACTAGTTGTTGACATTGTTCAGAAGTGTTTCTTAAAAGAAAAAGCCAGGAGTAAATGTGAATAAAAATAAGGTTATTAGGTTTAGCTAGGTAAGGGGGAGAGAACGTTGGGGTGTGAATTTGAATGGAGAAAGTTTGGAGTGAAGTATTTTAGATACCTGGGAGTGGACATGGTAACAAATAAAACAATGGAAACAAACAAGTCAAAGGGCAAGTGATTAAGGTAGATGATGAGGTGAAGGTTCTGGGAGCACTGAAAAATGTATGGAAAAAAAGGTCAACACATGTGAGGGCAAAAATAGGCATGCTTAAAGGTACAGTGGCCCAGCGATGCTGTATGAAAGCAAGGCATGGGCTATAGATAAGGATGAGTGGAAATGACAAGTGAGGAAAATACATGGTGCTATAAGGTGTGGTTTGATCAAGTAATAAAAATATTAGAAGAGGGTATACTGAAATGGTTTGGACAGAAAAATGAATATGGAGAGAATGACAGGATGTGTGTAAGAATTGTAGGGGAAAAGGATAAGGGAAAGACCAAACGAGATGGAAAGATGGGGTGAGAAAGATTTTGATTGGTCAAGGCCTGAACATACAGGAGGATGAAAGGTGTGTATTGAACAGAGTGAATTGGAATATGGAATATACTCAGTCTCTAGTTGTCATGTGCAATGCACCAAAACCACAGCTCCCTTTCCACATCCAGGCCCAACAGAACTTTTCATGGTTTACCCCAGATGCTTCACATGCCCTGGTTCAGTCCACTGACAGCACGTAGACCCCAGTATACCACATCGTTCCAATTCACTCTATTCCTTGCATGCCCTTCATCCTCCTGTATGTTCAGGCCCTGATTGCTCAAAATATTTTTCACTCCATCCTTCCACCTCCAACTTGGTCTCCCACTTCTCGTTCCCTCCACCTGACACATATATCCTCTTTGTCAATCTTTCCCCGATCATTCTCTCCATGTGACCAAACAATTTCAATACACCCTCTTCTGCTCTTTCATCCACACTTTTTATTACCATACATCTCTCTTACCCTTTCATTACTTACTCGATCAAACCACCTCTCCAAGGTACAAGTAATTATTTGGAAAATATATAGTGGTATGGTAAAAGAGAACTTACTTCCAGCGCAAGTATCATATGGTGCATTGTATCATCTCATGTGCATGTGTCCTTCATTTGGCAGTGGGGAAAATATCATTTTTAGATTTGCAGTCATATATCTTGGATAATCATTATACTCAATAACAGTGAATGCAAATATGAAAGGCATTACTGGTGTTAGAATTTCTTTTGTTTAACTCTACAATTACAAAGCTAATCTTTACACATACAGACGGCTATATATTTATGTCCTATTTTCAGAAAAATATATGTAAATCTACAGTGTACATAGATCTTGCCAAGATAAACTTAAACTTACGTATATGCAAAATACAACAAAGATCCACTATGGACGTTTGGCTTGAAATGATAATCATAGAAAATGGTAAAGTTTGTCATTGTAGAAAATGGTAAACGTTTTAGTGGTAACAAACACGTTATGTATTTTTAAGGGTTTAAGAAGTTGGGATACGTTACTCTATGTATATCGACTTGTACATCTACTCACGTTTTATTCATATGTCATCGACATGCTTATAGTTAATTACTATAATTAAAAAGGGTTAGGTTAGGTTAGGTTAGGTATGGTGCATTGTATCATCTCATGTGCATGTGTCCTTCATTTTGCAGTGGGAGAATATCATTTTCAGATTTGCAGTCATATATCTGGGATAATCATTATACTCAATAACAGTGAAAGCAAGTATCGACGGCATTACTGGTGTTAGAATTTCTTTTGTTTAGCTCTACAATTACAAAGCTAATCTTTACGCATACACACGGCTATATATCTATGTCCTATTTTCAGTAAAATGTATGTAAATAAATTTACAGTGTACATGGATCTTGCCAAAATAAGCTTAAACTCACGTATATACAAAATACATCAAAGATCGTCTGTGGACGTTTGCCTTGAAGTGATAAACTTAGAAAATGGTAGAAATTAGTCATTGTAGAAAATGGTAAACTTTTTAGGGGTAACAAACACATGTTATGTTTTATTTAGATGCCATCGACATATAAATTAGGTTAGGTTAGGTTAGTTTAGATTAGGTTAGGTTAGGCATGAAGACCATGAGTCTTGTCATACTGGTACGAATGCCTGTGGAGTTCCTTGGTCGCAGGCGCCTTGGTTCTCCTTTTTGTTGTTGGTTTGTTAGACGACGGTAAGGGGAGACCTAAGTTTCTACCTCGGCGCCTCGTCAAGTACATGCAACATGTCGTTTGGCCGTGCGCATGCGAATCGTATTATTAATGTTCGACCCCAATGCTGCCGCCGCAGCAACAACACCAGCAGCAGCAGCAGTAGTATCCTTCTTCAATGCCATTAGACCCAGTCTAATGATATCCTTGGTCTCTCTTTTCGAAGACATTCTTCTCCATATGGAACCGTCATGGCACCCGCTGCGGCACGGGGGAAACGACGCCTCACCGTTTATGGCTTTTTCCCATTGTGAGTGCTGCCTGCCTTCCTCCGACGCCTTTAATGCAGCACACCTCCTGAGAATTCCACAAGATGGGATTTTCTCCTTGTTTTAAAAAGGGGCGGGATGTTGTGGTGGCACCCGCCCCAGCCAGTTGTTATGATGATGATGAGACGGTAAGGAGGGACCTAAGCTTCTACCTCGGCGCCTTGGCAAGTACATGCATCATGTCGCTTGACTGTGCGCGTGCGAATCGTAGGTCTTAGTGTTCTACCCCAGTGCCGCAGCAGCAGCAAAGGGGGGAAATTGGGTAGAGTTGAGAGCTACAGTTGCTACTTTATCCCATCCCAAATACGGATCAACCAAAACCTGATGTGTTGTATCGATCCGTTTGCATACGACTTGCGTACCAGCCTGGGTACCGTGAGTGGCAGAGCAGATTCCTCACGGCGATCCACTAAGGTTTAACCCGGAAAAAGGTTAAGGGATTTGTCACGTCAATCGATGGCAAAAGCCCCTACATAGTAGACATATAGATTAAGAGTTGTGTATTTCGCCACCGTAACTTGACCTCCTACGCCGGCATCGAAAGTGAGAGTGAGGAGGAGGAGGAGGCGGCTGGCTGGGTGTGTGTTTGTGTGTGGTATGGAATGCGAGAGCGCGCGGGAGGTAGGGGGGTCAGCCTTCCTCCTCCTCCTCCGCCGTCACCCTCCTGCTCCCTCGCTCGCGTACTACTTACTAAAACACAACCGCCAATCTAGTGAGTGATGTCAAACTCCGCGAACGCAATGTAGATCGATCGATAATGGTCCACTGATGTTCACCACCACCACCGTGTATGAGGAAGGGAGGGAGGTGGGTCGGCCGCGCGTCATCGAAAGCGAGAGTGAGGAGGAGGTGGCTGGCTGGCTGGCTGGCTGGCTCGGTGTGTGTGGTATGCGCACGGGGAGGGTGAAGGGTCGGCCGCCGCCGCCGCTCTCTCGCTTAGGTTAGGTTTAACTCGGAGAAAGGTTAGGGGATTTGACACGCCTATTGATGGCAAAAGCCCCAACATAGCCAACATATAGATTAAGAGTTGTGTATTTCGCCACTGTAACTGGACCTCCTACGCCGGCATCGAAAGTGCGAGTTAGGAGGAGGAGGAGGAGGAGGCTGGCTGGGTGTGTGTTTGTGTGTAGTATGGAATGCGAGAGCGCGTCGGAGGGGGGGGGGTCCGGCCTTTTCCTCCTCCGCCGTCACCCGCTCGTTCCCTCGCTCGCACATTACTTACTAAAACAACAACCAGCAATCTAGTGAGTGATGTCAGACTCCGCGGACGCAATGTGAGTCGATCGATGATAAGCCACTGATGTTCACCAGCACCACCGTGTGTGAGGAAGGAAGGGAGGTGGGGCGGCAGCGCGTCATCGAAAGCGAGAGTGAGAAGGTGACTGTCTGTCTGGCTGGCTCGGTGTGTGTGGTATGCGCGCGGTGAGGGAGGAGGGTTGGCCGCCGCCGTTGCCGCCGCTCTCGCTTGTTGTTAGGGTAGGTTAGGTTGGGTTAGCTTAGATTAGGTTGGGTTTGGTTAGGTTAGGTTATGTTAGGTTAGGCTAGGCTAGGCTAGGTTAGATTAGGTTACGTTAGTTTAGGTTAGGTTAGGTTGAAGTGGTGTGCCAAGTGAGAGGGTTAGGGAGAATGATTTGATAAACAGAGAAGAGGTAGTAAAAGCTTTGCGGAAGATGAAAGCCGGCAAGGTGGCGGATTTTGGATGGTATTGCAGTGGAATTTATTAAAAAAGAGGGTGACTGTTTTGTTGACTGGTTGGTAAGGCTATTTAATGTATGTATGATTCATGGTGAGGTGCCTGAGGATTGGCGGAATGCTTGCATAGTGCCATTGTACAAAGGCAAAGGGGATAAAAGTGGATGCTCAAATTACAGAGGTATAAGTTTGCTGAATATTCCTGGGAAATTATATGGGAGGGTATTAATTGAGAGGGCGAAGGCATCTACAGAGCATCAGACTGGGGAAGAGCAGTGTGGTTTCAGAAGTGGTAGAGGATGTGTGGATCAGGTGTTTGCTTTGAAGAATGTATGTGAGAAATACTTAGAAAAGCAAATGGATTTTTATGTAGCATTTATGGATCTGGAGAAGGTATATGACAGAGTTGATAGAGATGCTCTGTGGAAGGTATTAAGAATATATGGTGTGGGAGGCAAGTTGTTAGAAGCAGTGAAAAGGTTTTATGGAGGATGTAAGGCATGTGTACGTGTAGGAAGAGAGGAAAGTGATTGGTTCTCAGTGAATGTAGGTTTACGGCAGGGGTGTGTGATGTCTCCATGGTTGTCTAATTTGTTTATGGATGGGGTTGTTAGGGAGGTGAATGCAAGAGTTTTGGAAAGAGGGGCAAGTATGCAGTCTGTTGGGGATGAGAGAGCTTGGGAAGTGAGTCAGTTGTTGTTCGCTGATGATACAGCGCTGGTGGCTGATTCATGTGAGAAACTGCAGAAGCTGGTGACTGAGTTTGATAAAGTGTGTGAAAGAGGAAAGCTGAGAGCAAATATAAATAAGAGCAAGGTTATTAGGTACAGTAGGGTTGAGGGACTAGTCAACTGGGAGGTAAGTTTGAATGGAGAAAAGCTGGAGGAAGTGAAGTGTTTTAGATATCTGGGAGTGGATTTGGCAGCGGATGGAACCATGGAAGCGGACGTGAATCATAGGGTGCGGGAGGGGGCGAAAGTTCTGGGAGCGTTGAAGAATGTGTGGAAGGCAAGAACATTATCTTGGAAAGCAAAAATGGGTATGTTTGAAGGAATAGTGGCTCCAACAATGTTATATGGTTGTGAGGCGTGGGCTATAGATTGAGTTGTGTGGAGGAGGTTGGATGTGCTAGAAATGAGTTGTTTGAGGACAATATGTGTTGTGAGGTGGTTTAATCGAGTAAGTAATAATAGGGCATGAGAGATGTATGGTAATAAAAAGAGTGTGGTTGAGAGAGCAGGAGAGTGTGTTTTGAAATGGTTTGGTCACATGGAGAGAATGAGTAAGGAAAGATTGACCAAGAGGATATATGTGTCAGAGGTGGAGGGAATGAGGAGAAGTGGGAGACCAAATTGGAGGTGGAAAGATGGAGTGAAAAAGATTTTGAGCGATCGGGGCCTGAACATGCAGGAGGGTGAAAGGCGTGCAAGGAATAGAGTGAATTGGAACGATGTGGTATACCGGGGTCGACGTGCTGTCAATGGATTGAACCAGAGCATGTGAAGCGTCTCGGTAAACCATGAAAAGTTCTGTGGAGCCTGGATGTGGAAAGGGAGCTGTGGTTTCGGTGCATTATTACATGACAGCTGGAGACTGAGTGTGAACGAATGTGGCCTTTGTTTTCTTTTCCTTGCCCTACCTCGTGCATATAAGGGGGGAGGGGGTTGTTATTTCATGTGTGGCGGGGTGGGGATGGGAATGAATGAAGGCAGACATTATGAATTATGTACATGTGTATATATGTATATGTCTGTGTGTGTGTATATATATGTATACGTTGAGATGTATAGGTATGTATATTTGCTTGTGTGGACGTGTATGTGAGTGGGTTGGGCCATTTTTTCTTCTGTTTCCTTGCGCTACCTCGCTAACGCGGGAGACAGCGACAAAGCAAAATAAATAAATAAATAAAAATAGTAGGATAGCTTATGTATCGTCCAGCATGCTCGCTGGTTATGAGTCAACTTGAAAGATGACATGGTTTTTTGAGGAGGCAGATGTTATGTATTTAATTTTTTGTACCTTGAAAAAGAATGTTTTTGTTTTGTATAATGTCCCATAATATACCGTTAACTTTTCTTTTACAGACTTAAAAAGAGTTATAAATTTTCTATTCTTTTATTATGTCACCGACTTTAATTATATAAATTACTATTAAAGTTTTGCTTAAGTCATAATTGTTACTTTTCTGTACAAAAAGTGCTTGTTTTGCTAAAATAGTAATTTTGGGAGCTGGAGCTATGGTGTTCAAACGCACATTCGGTCTCTCTGCTCGTTGCTTGTTAGTTGGGTAAACGTTCGCGTTGGCTTCTCTGCAGAATCAGGTTGTATTTGCCCTTCTTGTTCTCATCAGCCCTTGATTAATTGTCATATTCAACGATAAGGATATAGGCTTTATTTAGAGAAGGAAAGAACAATATGGACAAATGTAAATATTTAATTAGGATGAATGTTTCCGTTGCTAGTCCACCTCGACGTCGGTCATGTGTTCAGATCATAACTTGTTTTTTGTTTCTTTCAAGATGTTTTTGCTGATTGTTTATCTACCGAAACAGTTACACCAGGGCATAATCCTGGGCTAATGTGTGTTAAAGGGTCGAAACCTACCGTATTCGAAGGCGATTGTTAACGTGACACTGAGGATGGAGATGTGGTGTGTGAAACCATTAAGCGCGTCGTAAACAGGATCCTCCTGAATCTTGTGTCGCGACTTTTACCACAGTTTCGGTAGAGAGATGACACGCAATAGTACAATATCTTCTGTGGTTTTCAGTGTCAGCGTTTTTTATGTTTCTCGTATGTACTTTGGAATATCTTATTTCCCTGTCTGATAGGAGAGTCTGTAGTACATGAAACGTAACCCTAAATTAGTTCCTAGATAAGCTCTTCCTATCATTGGAACACCTTATACTAGTCTCTACGTTTCTAGATAGCACGCGCGACACACAGCAATACAGAAAGATTATGTATATCTGTTTGAGTCTCTTATAGATTAAGATAAAACTATACGTCTGCCTCTAAATCATATCTTACCGCTTGGCAAGCATAAGTTGAAACGAGCTTAAGGGTCAACCACTTGCCTTCAAGAACTTCCCTCACTTTAAGAAAATGTGGCAACCGTCGCCAGGGAAATGAAATAAACAAGCATGCTGGCCATAGGGGGATTTGAGCCTGTAGTTCAGGTGGTGTCACCACTGTGTCTATACAGAGCCACCTTATTAACGTGATAAGTATTTCGACGACGCAGGTAGCTATAATAACTAGACCTCTGTCCCTTGCAGAGCTAGACTACGCAATAGTCCAAGACAATATGTGTACCAAATGGCGTCCTAGCTACGTCTCTACGTTGTATATCAACTGACTGTTATATTTCTCTTGTATCTTCCCTGATGATGTGACTATTACACGAAAGTGCACTTGGGAACTTACCGTGTTTCATTTTCCCCGTGGACTCGTAGGAGTGTGTGTATATATATATATATAT
Organism: Panulirus ornatus; assembly: GCF_036320965.1. Taxonomy (NCBI): domain Eukaryota; kingdom Metazoa; phylum Arthropoda; class Malacostraca; order Decapoda; family Palinuridae; genus Panulirus; species Panulirus ornatus. Next base: position 25,407,759 of record NC_092256.1, read on the forward strand.
ATATATATATATATATATATATATATATATATATATATATATTTTTTTTTTTTTTTTTTTTGCTTTGTCGCTGTCTCCCGCGTTTGCGAGGTAGCGCAAGGAAACAGACGAAAGAAATGGCCCAACCCACCCCCATACACATGTATATACATACGTCCACACACGCAAATATTCATACCTACACAGCTTTCCATGGTTTACCCCAGACGCTTCACATGCCTTGATTCAATCCACTGACAGCACGTCAACCCCGGTATACCACATCGCTCCAATTCACTCTATTCCTTGCCCTCCTTTCACCCTCCTGTATGTTCAGGCCCCGATCACTCAAAATCTTTTTCACTCCATCTTTCCACCTCCAATTTGGTCTCCCTCTTCTCCTCGTTCCCTCCACCTCCGACACATATATCCTCTTGGTCAATCTTTCCTCACTGATTCTCTCCATGTGACCAAACCATTTCAAAACACCCTCTTCTGCTCTCTCAACCACGCTCTTTTTATTTCCACACATCTCTCTTACCCTTACGTTACTTACTCGATCAAACCACCTCACACCACACATTGTCCTCAAACATCTCATTTCCAGCACATCCATCCTCCTGCGCACAACTCTATCCATAGTCCACGCCTCGCAACCATACAACATTGTTGGAACCACTATTCCTTCAAACATACCCATTTTTGCTTTCCGAGATAATGTTCTCGACTTCCACACATTCTTCAAGGCTCCCAGAATTTTCGCCCCCTCCCCCACCCTATGATCCACTTCCGCTTCCATGTTTCCATCCGCTGCCAGATCCACTCCCAGATATCTAAAACACTTCACTTCCTCCAGTTTTTCTCCATTCAAACTCACCTCCCAATTGACTTGACCCTCAACCCTACTGTACCTAATAACCTTGCTCCAAAACTCTTATAATGAAATATATATATATATATATATATATATATATATATATATATATATATATATATATATATATATATATATATATATATTTTTATTATAAGAGTTTTGGAAAGAGGGGCAAATATGAAGTCTGTTGGGGATGAGAGAGCTTGGGAAGTGAGTCAGTTGTTCGCTGATGATACAGCACTGGTGGCTGATTCATGTGAGAAACTGCAGAAGCTGGTGACTGAGTTTGGTAAAGTGTGTGAAAGAAGAAAGTTAAGAGTAAATGTGAATAAGAGCAAGGTTATTAGGTACAGTAGGGTTGAGGGTCAAGTCAATTGGGAGGTGAGTTTGAATGGAGAAAAACTGGAGGAAGTAAAGTGTTTTAGATATCTGGGAGTGGATCTGGCAGCGGATGGAACCATGGAAGCAGAAGTGAATCATAGGGTGGGGGAGGGGGCGAAAATCCTGGGAGCCTTAAAGAATGTGTGGAAGTCAAGAACATTATCTCGGAAAGCAAAAATGACTATGTTTGAAGGAATAGTGGTTCCAACAATGTTGTATTGTTGCGAGGCGTGGGCTATGGATAGAATTGTGCAGGAGTGTGGATGTGCCGGAAATGAGATGTTTGAGGACAATATGTGGTGTGAGGTTGTTTGATCGAGTAAGTAATGTAAGGGAAAGAGAGATGTGTGGAAATAAAAAGAGCGTGGTTGAGAGAGCGGAAGAGGGTGTTTTGAAATGGTTTGGGCACATGGAGAGAATGAGTGAGGAAAGATTGACCAAGAGGATATATGTGTCGGAGGTGGAGGGAACGAGAAGTGGGAGACCAAATTGGAGGTGGAAAGATGGAGTGAAATGGAGTGAAAAAGATTTTGAGTGATCGGGGCCTGAACATGCAGGAGGGTGAAAGGCGGGCAAGGAATAGAGTGAATTGAATCGATGTGGTATACCGGGGTCGACGTGCTGTCAATGGATTGAATCTGGGCATGTGAAGCGTCTGGGGTAAACCATGGAAAGTTGTGTGGGGCCTGGATGTGGAAAGGGAGCTGTGGTTTCGGGCATTATTGCATGACAGCTGGAGACTGAGTGTGAACGAATGGGGCCTTTGTTGTCTTTTCCTAGCGCCATCTCGCACACATGAGGGGGGAGGGGGATGTTATTCCATGTGTGGCGAGGTGGCGATGGGAATGAATAAAGGCAGACAGTGTGAATTGTGTGCATGTGTATATATGTATGTGTCTGTGTGTGTATATATATGTGTACAATGAGATGTATGGGTATGTATATTTGCGTGTGTGGACGTGTATGTATATACATGTGTATTTGGGTGGGTTGGGCCATTTCTTTCATCCGTTTCCTTGCGCTACCTCGCAAACGCGGGAGACAGCGACAAAGCAAAATAATAATATATATGTGTGTGTGTGTGTGTGTGTGTGTGTGTGTACATGAGTTATATCAAGTGTTAGAGAATATAAGTGACTTAGTTTTGTGGTAAATACACGAAATTATGTCGAGACCAAGTGACCTATAAATTGCAGGCCAGGGTGGCAATGCCGAGGTATTGGCTGGTTGTGCTGAAGGCTTGTGAAGACGACCATGTCCAGGGTAAGGAGCCACAGTGTAATCATCCTCTTATTTAGCTACTAATTCTTCAGATATTTTGGACGTATTTTTGGGTTTGTGATCTCAAATATAATGTCATGTATATTGTTACGAACTCAGTACTTATTATAGCAAGGTCGCCAGTAACATATATGTTACAAATACTCTACTGGTCCTCGTCTTTGCAAGGACGGTAGATTTGTAATATAGCACAACTCAGGATAACGCTATCATAACGTTATAGGGTTAAAACAAACACAAAGGTTAGAATTACTTATAATGAAAAGAATTCAAATGTACAAGGTGAACACATAAATCAGGCACGAATCATTTACGTTAACACTGAACATGAGTTTAACATTGAACATATGTTAACAATTCCAGATAAGATTTCAAACCAGATCTCTTTCCGTTGACACTTTGTTCGATAGCATTACATTTAGTTAGATTCTGACGTGACACAGTAACAATCGTTGCACTTAGCTAACCTGACGCAACACAGTAACATCATTGTTATACTTAGTTGAGCTTGACTTGACACAGTAACATATCATTACACTTAGTTAAGCTTGGCATGACACAGAAAACATCTTACAACCTAGTCAAACTTGACGGGACACAGTAACATCTTACAACCTAGTCAAACTTGACGGGACACAGTAACATCTTACAACCTAGGTAAACTTGACGGGACACAGTAACATCTTACAACCTAGGGCAGCGGTGGCTACGGGGTTCGAGACAGGGAAAGCCTACATTACCTTGTTGGGCTCGAGACTGGTGAAGGAATCAAGGTCTCAGACGATCGTCTGAGCTTTTATCTGAATGACCAGCAAGGCAGGAACAGCTGGCCACGCCTCGACCCACCACCTAGTTCTACTATAAGTCACAATGACACAATTGCCCTTGATAGGTCAAGAGACTGGTTGTCACGCCCTCTCCTCGACTTGATTGGCTGAAGGAGGCCTAAGGTCCGGCCTACACATGTGGCGTGCATCCAGCCTCCTCTGTTCCTTTGTCCACGCCGGCAGCGAGCGCACGTGACGACATACCGTAGTAGTTCCCATGGTTGGACCTGACGCCGTCGACCTGACGCCGTCGACCTGACGTTTGGGTGTTACAGGGCTGGTCAAGGTCTGGGTCAAGACATGATTACTAAGGCAATCAACACGGTCAGGGAAGGTGAGATCCGAGATGACAGCAGCCGCTCCCTACACCCAGGCACGCCATACACAGAGATACACCAAGACACATATACGAACCATGTGGACACAAACACATGCGTTCGTAACAGTATGTGAGTTTTTAGGTAGTATGTTCATCAGATTGCGTTCATATTTGTGTGCCTGTATTTGTGTTCTTGTTTATCATTGTTTTTTTTTTTTTTTTTTTACTGTGAATGATATTTGTGTTTGCTTACATGTCAATATGTATGCATGTATTAATGTATACAGATGTATTTGCGAGCGTCTGAAAATCCCGTGGCACCAGAAACACGTATTAATGGTATATTAGGCGTAACTCGAAGCATACTCGCATCATTTTATATGTTTTGAAGCACTTTACAAAAGTACGATAATTTTCATGTCTTGCATCAAAACATTACTGAAGGATGCAAAATTGTGGAAGCGATTACGTCTCCATTCCCCTAGGGTGATGCATCTCACTGGCATGATGAATAACGCCGGTCCTACTGAGATTGAGATGAGGTCCTTTGTTATTCTCCTTTGGTAATTATATACCCGCCTCATATTTTATTGCCAAGACCGTCATGCCGACGCGCAAGGCTGTGGTGTAATCTGTAATAGTCACCTCGCTGGTCTACTTAATTCGACATAGACACATTAACAAATTGGGAGAGATGTGCTTAATTCGGGACTTTATTATTGTCCTGGCATTTATTCTGCATGGTTCCGTTTACTAGCTTTACATATTTCAGTCAATAGTTTTTCTCCAATATTGTTTATGCGTTTATGCAGGTTTGTTTCCTTTCAGATCATAACGTGCTGAAAAGATATCCTGATGTCATTTTTTTTTCTGGTATGGAACTCAGGAAAGATCCCAGCTTTCTAGGAGATATTCTTATTCACTTTGGCGATAATTTTCTCTCAGACACTATCGTTAATCAAGGGGACGCCATCATTCTTGTATTAAATAACACACAAACTCTTGTATCTGAGAACATGATTAATCTCGTATGTCTCCCAGAGATACTGGTTGGTGTGTTGGTCGCGCCCCGGGCCACTGTGACGTTGTGGTAAGCACGTCAAGCTCATCTGACTGGCTTATTATTCAGTACTGGTGGATGATTGTTTTCTCATGGCCCGTGTTGTCATGCACCCGCTACGAAGTAATTAGAGGGTATATTGCTTTATTACACCTGTGTCTGTGTTCCTCCCGAGTGAGGGTGTTATAATTTGTATAATCAACGCTCTCGCTTACGATTACGATTGTCAGTTGAATAAAATGGAACTATACTGATTTGTGACATGGAAATCATAAACGGAGATATATAATGATTTTGTTTACGCGTTTACCCGTGTTAGTAAGCACGGTACCAGTTATGTGTACCCGCCTTCCCACACAGGTATTCTTACTGGGATTCAGCTGAAATTTTGTTAAGTGCATCATATGTATATTAAACATGCATGTGAAGTTATAGTGGCATTTAGATAGGACTTGCAGAAACTTCCATGATACTTTTTCCAGCTATATTACGTTGCGCAGTATCTATCTGTTTGGTGTAGTCAGTTCCTCTTAGTTATTTATAGATTAAAATGAAACTTTTTATATATAATTCTGATGGCCATTGGTGAACTTGTCCAAAAATTGTCATGAGCTGCGCATAAACACTTCCCACTCCTTTGTGTTAAATAAGAAATAAGATATTAGTGTTCTTTAAATAGACAGACTTGTAACTTCACTTGAATAACCGTACTCACTCACTACAATAAGTGTAGCCTGTGCACACACTGGAGGTACTCGTGTAGTTACGACATGCTCGTCTCCGTTTTAAATCTGCCCTCAGGAAAGTTTTGAGAGACTGGTGCCTTTTCTGTGTCTGTTATATTTCTCTCTCTTGCTTATCTTTCAGACTTGTTTACTGGTGCCCCGCGATGGGGAGATTGTGCCAGGAATGATGAAGAAAAGACCTCATTCCCTCACATACATCCTTAAACTTTCGTGCGTAATGCACCGAAACCATGGCCCCATGTCCAGAGCCAGGACCCACAGACCTTTACGCGGTGTCTCCTCCTGCTTCATATGCCTTAGTTCAGTCCATGGACACCACGTCGTCACCTGTATACCACATATTTCCTATGCACTGTATCCTGTGCACGCCTTTTCACCATCCTCCATATTCTGGCTCCGCTCACTCAAAATTTTTTTTCGCTCCCTTCTCTTGTCCTCTCCACTTTTGCCACATATATCCTGTATGTCAACCTTTCCTCGCTTATTCTCTCCACATATCTAGTCTTTCAGCACACCCTCTTCAGCACTCTCAACCACACTCCTCTAGTACCACACCTCTTTCTTACCGTATCAACGCATCTCACACCACAAGTTGTCCTGAAACATTTCATTTCCAAACATCCACCCTCTTTCGTGTGTTCTCATAAAGCATCGTTGGCGCTACCAATGACTATACAAACGATGATAGGAAAGTGACTGCTGCAACCAATAGAAAAATGAATAACCAAAGTACGAATTGGCAACTATGGCCACCTCTCCTGCCCACTATGGTCGTTACGTATATCCTTATTCTTCTTGGGCAACAAGTATTAATCATTAATACACATTAACGGCAGTATATTGTTTCACTCATCCTGGTGTTAGGTAGGTGCGAAGTTTCTCCTTGATATCTCCTCCCAGTACATATATGGTCTATGACAGGAGTACAGGCTTTTATAGTTCCCATCATTCAGTTGACGTATTGGAAATCTAACTTATTTGCTTTTCTTCCAGTCTGCTTTATCATTTTTCTGTTAGCAATATATGCATTTTTTTTTAACCTTGTTATGTAACATATTTTGATCACTACTGTCTTTTCTGCGTGTATTATCCTGTATGTTGTTGATCAGTCATATGATTATGATTATTTATCCCTCATCCGCAATCTCTGTATTAGATATTTTTCTCTGTCTTCTAATTTCATTTCTCCCCAAATTTTTCCCAATTATTTGATATATCATGAATAATGAAATCAACAAGTCACACATTGTACTGCAATTAACAGCATGTTAAGCACACAGACCTTACCAATCACCACTACATAAATAGGATTTCAATAACCACCTGCATACCACATGAATTATGGATAACAAAGATTGGCTTTGATGTTTGATATAGCATTACAGTAAGCACTGCAGGCATAGACCTACACTGTAAAATTCAAAAGCATGCACTTACTGAACGCCCAACAAACCAGGAAGCGTCGTGTTTCAGTTTGGAGGATGTCTGTCCAGTCACGTAATTTCTTTGACAAGAAATGATGACTGCAGCCCCTGTAGCTTCTGTGCAACTTTTCTGCTCTCGCATTCATAATATAAGGCACACAGACAGCATACTGCCACACGAATCACCTGCAGAAACAATTACCGCAATCGGGAATTCTTCCCAATTAAGAGGTTAACAAATATGAATAAACGAAAGTTCCCATGGTATCACATATTCACAGCTACCGGTTAGGCCTATTCTAGATTGTTACTCCTGGGTTATTGGTCAGTAAGCGTACGTTAAGAGCAAACAATAGCACTTACCAATCGTTTTCTTTCATATGTTGAGTGTGTGTGTGTGTGTGTGTGTGTGTATTTTGCTCACAACACAGCAGTGAGAACGTCCGACCATGTTTTCTTGCTTTCAGATTGAGGTGTACATGAAAAAAAGCCATTTCGTCTCGCATTATTTTTGAAAAATATACAACTGTAGTCCCTTTTTGCGGATCAGTTCATTGGTATATATCCTGAATGAAATGTATATATGTATGTACATGATGGTGTTTCACAAGTTCTAAAGTTACTTTTTTGGGTTACAGAGTAAAATCATGAAAGACGAGTTATGGTCATGGCAAAACTGTATTTCTGAAGCGTGTACTTTGTATACGTGCAGACGAAAACTTAGGCGCCAGCCAACGCCACCTACATTCATTACGAGGCAATATCGCACTCTGAGGTTCCAGTTAGCATTAAAGGTCCTTTATAGCTTTCCTATCATCTGTTTTTAGGCATTGGGAGCTACTATACCTTCAAGGATACCCATTTTCACCTTCCCAAAGGTCGCTTCGCTTTCCACGCTTTGCTCGGTGTTCCCAGAACATTCACCCACTCACCCACCTTGTGACTCATCTCCACTTCCAAGGTTCCATTCGCTGTCCCAGGTATCTAAAACACCCCACTTTCTCCTTTTTTTTTTTTTTTTTAATTGAAACTCGCACTTCAGGTAACCTGTCTCTTTGTACTGCTAAACCTGAATAACCATGCTTTTATCCACATTTACTTTCACGTTTCTCCTTTCATACACTCTCCAAACTCTGGCACCAACTTCTGCAGTTTCCCATGCGAATGTGTCTCGCTCTCTTATCTTTTTCCGGTTACTTCTGATAGATATTCCCCTGAACACTCTCCATGTCAGTGCTGAGTGTGGTAGTAGAGTGCGGTATGTCTGTTCATAGTGCCACACCACACCAGCTTTCCATTCCTGCCAGTAACCTTGGTAACGTGATTACTTGTGTCATTACTGTGTTCGTAGTTATGTCGCTCCTTGTTGTCTGAGCATCACCTTGAGGGGTATCGTCTCTGCTGCTTGTGATCTGTCATGGTCCAGGTGTCTGGTCCTTTCTTAAGGACAGGGACGGTGTAACCTGATATATGGTTATCTTTTCATCGAGAGGAATATGAGGAACTATGAGGATCAGATACAGGGCTCATGAGTCTTGACTTTACTTAGAAATTCTTTGTTATTATTCAGTGCATCTGAAACGAGGTTCATGGCACGATCTAGGGTGAACCTAAAACAAAGTTCGAAGCAAGGTTCTTTTGTGAATCTGAAGGTTCATGGTGGGATCTTGGGTGAACCTGAAGTAAAGTTCGCAGCAAGGTTCATTAGTGAACCTGAAGTAAGGTTCATAATGGGATCTTGGATAAACCTTAAGCAAAATTATTAGCTGGGTCCAGCAGGGAACCCGAAGCACGGATTGCACCTGGGTTAATGACTCGTCGTTGTTGGAATGTTGACGGTGCGAACCCGACATGTCAGGCCGGGTTTCACAGCTGGACATTGGCAAAAAAAAAAAAAAAAATAAAATGGCTAACGTCAGAATTTACTACTACATGGAATATATAACCTCGTAAAAACAACAAAGTTCAGTTTCTCTTAATTTGACAACTGCATGTGATGCTGTAATCATACATATGGATTCGCCAATAATGAACTGTACAAATAAGAGATACGTTATTGTAAGGTCTTGCTATTGGTTCATCCTCCGTATCGAAGCACCAATCAACACGCGGTGGGCGGGCTAGTTCAGGCGTCATCAATATTGTACTGATGGAAGATTGATTGTCTTATTTACCTGAGTCCTGGAGAATTGTCGTTTGTTAATTGTGCTCTTTAGTTTATCTCATGAATAAAAAGAAAAGTTTTACCTACTACCGTGTAATTGTACCTTGACGATAAGAGGTAGTTAGAGCAGTCGTTGTCGCCCAACAAATGTAAACAAAGCATTGTGGCCGATGATTGGTGCAGCTGAAGTCTCTCTCCCATAATGCCACCACCGCTGCCGGTGCTCCAGATAGAAGTTTGTGGAACCTCTTTTACCATAGGGTTAACGTCAGCTGGACGAGCGGGTCGCGGTGTGTGTTGATATCTGTGTTTGTCGAGAAGTATATTCAAACTGGGATGCTGTGGGAAACACCTGATCGTGTGGAAGTGTGCAGAGAATATGTACTGACAACAGCCTAAGTGAGAGTAATGTTTGTGCTGGTATTACATCTGCCAGTACCAGGACTCGTGTTCGTTGCAGGATGTGGCAGGTCAGTGATGTGTGGACACGTTGGGCTCGAACTATCTACGTAAATGTCATGTACACTGTGGTAAATATTTAGATAAGTTCTGAGTTTATATGGTGTGAGGAATATTACTATAATGATCGTTCATACGTGCCACTCGGAGTTGGACGAATATGTTACGATTTTTAAGTAAGAATTGTTAACGTTCGGTCGTATAATGGAATGTTACCCGTGTCTTTGTACCACCACATCCAAAAGGTGTTTAAGGGTTATATGTGTATGGGATTATCTAGTTTCATAATTTTGAAGATGCCTATTTCAGCAAGTAGGTTAACATTAACGCCATTATTATAACCGTTTCCTTATAAAGTTTCACAGGTTTTTCTTGAACCTTTACAATACAACTAAACAAGAAATTGTATATTTTTCTTAATTCTGATATATTTTTCTCTCATTTTTCAGGTATGTTTTGTGTATAATATTTTCGTGTGAGGGTCGTCCGTAATACTCGAACATTTCTGTTGATTCATCATGCTAGAATTTCGCCCACGTCCAGGTGAGATTCTTCATGTATTCTGGGAAACGTTTATTTTTTTCCGCTTATCCATGAAGGAGTTGATTATATTTTTACTTGATTTTAGTGTTTCGGTTTTGATTTCCTCCACTAGTCTTTCTGTAGCTGGTTGTCTGGTCATTTGGGTATTTACGCTAATGTTTTTCTAAAAAATTTCTGATCGATCCAGACTTGCTGCATTCAGATCTGGCTTTCAAAGTCATGTAGGACGTCATTATTTTACGCAGTGCATAAGTTGACTGGAAACGTTACCATTTTCTAATATATAGATTTATGTAACGACCAAAGAAAAATAATGCAGTTATCCATGAACGCATTATATTCATGGTTATTCACAGATAATGTAACCTAACAACGTGCGGTGCCCACCTTGGTCTCCCATCTTCACACCAAAATACAATTAGTAGAAGATTTTCACTTGGTGTGATATTTGTCTTGTTTGTGATTTAGGCGTAAAAACTCCATTTACACAGCAGAAATTGTCCTGTCCATTGATGTAAGAGCTTGGAAGCCTTTTTCGTTCTGAAAGTGAAAGTAACAGTAAGCGCGATAAGATATAGCAAACCATTGAACACAACACATCGGTTTTCATGTACAGTAACAAAATCCTGCTTTGCTGTTCCATTACCTCCTCGCTGCCACAACACACTGCATGAGGGAAGCGCCGCAGGACTGCTTCAGTTGTCATAAAGCGCAGGACGTATTAAGTATTTGAGTCGCGTTGTTTCTTTATTTTTCATTTTTGATGTCTTGTTAAAATTGTATGTAGGAACTTCGTTTATGCTATTTTTTTTTTTTTTAACTATTATTGTCATCGTTATTTCTGGGAGAAACATCGCAGTATTATAATCCGCAGCAGTTCGTCTTGTTTAAATACGGAAATGACGTAAAATAAAAAGTGTACAAGACCTTTGAGTTCCACACAGTGGGTGGGGTGGTTGGGCTTTAGAAAGAGGGGAATACTGGATTACAAATATATAAACTGACACACCACCGTCCTACCTTAACCTAACGTAACTCGAAACGTAATCAATCCCAGCCTAACTTAACATTACGAAGTCTAACGACCCATAAGAAAACCAAACACAATTTAGTCAACGTTACGAAGTCTAACGTTAGCCAAGCGTTACCTAAAGATTACCGTTAGTAAGAATATTAACGATTATCAAACCTAACCAAACCTATTGTAACAATTTCCTACCCATAACGAAGGAACCACTAACAAACTTATTGTGAATGATGCAACATGGATGAGGAATTGATTGAATCGGTAACTCGTCGTGACTGTGATACAAAGACTGCCAGATATCCGACTGCGGGTTTACCATAGACAGGACATCCACCCGATGGTTTACATTATAGTAGTTATTTTCCTTTCTGCCATATCTTTTTTCTTTTAACTAACCTCGGAAAAGTCCTTGTGATGGTATATTGTTTATATAGCCGCCATGATATCCAGCTAGATGTAACAGTTTTTACTATTATCTAGTGTTTACATTAATTTTTATGGTGTCTTGGATGGTTAAAGGTTCATTGTAGAATGGATCTCTCGTTCTCTAAATGACGACAAAGGACCATACTCTCAAAAGGTTTAGCATAACATCTCGTAGATATGAAGGGTAGTTGGTTGTTTGGGTATTAGGATGATACTAGTAGTCGTCTTAGAGGTAATCTGCCACTTGTCTCTTATATATAGTGGAGGATTGCGTAGTAATGTAGCAGGTGGTACCATCCTCCCGGGCTACGGCAAGTTCACGGTGGGTAATTCGGATCGTAATGTTCCTTGTTCATCGTAAATTGAATTAGTGTATTATCTCTGCTCATCCTTAACATATCTGCATTTCAGAAGTTAGATTTACAAAGCAGGACGTAATAGGCATAAGTGTTAGTAAGGTCTGTATTGTTGGTTTGCATGACTGACTCTGATAAATATTATTTTCTCCTAATGCTCTACCGATAGGCGTTTATGTATTCGGTCCATTAACAAATAGTGAAGATTTTCCGAGTTCGGTCATCGCTGCCGGGCAGTTGTTACAGTAAATGAACGAAATTTTCGTTGCAAGTTTCCTTGGCGATTTTTTTTTCTTGGATAAGTTTAGTTTTATCGTCTGATACACTTGGATCAGTGTTTCTCAAGCTTTCATGACTCTCGCCTGTTGGCTTTCAAGAAATACTCTCTCAAACCCCCCCCCCACTAATTCTTTTGAAGAATTTGACATTTTGTGTTGTGTTTTAGTATTGAGGATCAGCTAGTTCGTCATTTATGTAGCCTTGTATCTCGTGAGCATGGATGAAGACAAATTAGATAGAAATAATGTCAAATCATAACATGTATCAAGTGTATAAGTATTCATTTTGGCCAACACTTAGGTGAGCCAAAGCCAAATTATACCCAATATCATAGAAACCAAAAACACGTTAAATCTTATAAACCCATTAGAACAAACAAATCATATGCAAACGAATTAAAACTGTCGAATCTAATATTCAACTATTACCATACTGGAATTAAAGGATGATTTGAATCTTGTGCATTCAGCGAGGTGGATGCTGCTGCCATTCTTTCAGAAATTATAGGTTTCCGGGATAAAAGAGCACTACGCAAGTAGTTTTCTAGGATTCGTTAGATTACGCTGTTTTGTGTCCAGTACAATGAGAGTTGAAAAGCCAACTTGGCAGAGATAAATAGAAGAGAAAATCCTGAAACGAAGTGCTCCCTCGCCAAGTTTTGGGTAGACTGTGAGTTATTTGACCCAGAGCTCTTCCATACTCATGGTTTCAAACTTATCATTTGCACTCGCGTCGCGCATAAATTCGATGGCTGCTTCTTGCATAGGATTCGTTAACTACCCCACATCAATGTTAAATGGATACCACGCCAATTTCCAACACAAAGATATGGAAAATGGCGCATAGATTCCTCGGCAACGGAATCCAGATGGGATAGATTTTTTCTTTGTGTCCAGACCATACTGATCATGATCTTTCCTGTCAGGATGGAGTTCCTTGAGATGAGACTATGAAAATGCTCGGCCGTTTCCAAAACCGAGTTTTCTCCTCCTTGAGACCTCTGATTACATCATAATGCACAATGATTGCCTTTCTTGTAATTGTAAATCGAGTTTGTTGATGGTCTCGGAAATATGTACAAGGTACGCTACTGAAAACTAAATCTTTTCGCTTGTAAATGCGTCATACAGATCTTGTTTCTGGCTTTATTGGGAAGAGTTGCTCTTCATATTTGCCACGTTCATAGAGCCGACTCGACACGATTCCTTTTCAAGGCCAGCGGGCTTCCATGTGGAAGCAGGAGAATTTTATGATCAGCAACTAAATCTGTGCAGAGAGCTGCAAAGAGGCCAGAATATAAAGATCTTCACAAAATAATCAACTTCTATTAACCAATTCAATGAATTGCGTAGGTCATCTTGAAAGATGAATTACATGTTTACTTAAAGGGTTTTACCAGCAAGTGCTCATCTGTGGATGAGGCAAGAGTCCCTGTTATGGCTCCATTCTTTTCTTTGACCAATTCTATGAATCCCCAACGAGAGACAAGCATTGTTAGGGCACAGTCATTGGACACTCCGACATACGTTTCCCATGGAAGATAATTTTCTTGGGGAACTTTCAAAGATACTAGAAGCTTTTCACGTGGTCTCCAGTGCTTTCCAGAGAAAGATTCTTTCACAACTTCATCCTCTAATGTAGGATAAACAAGCAGTTGAAAGCTTTGGTCAGCATCAGTGGTTTTGTTGTACTGTTCCAAAGTGCTGGGATTCTCATTTGTATAATTTGTACTTTGTCATCTAGAAGTTCATCAACGTGACGCTTCAGTGTTACCAGAAAGTGACATCTTGGATAACTTTTTGTGGATCTGCGCCAAGCACAATATTTGTAGGTCTCGAGCATGATTTCATTAATCTCTTCAATAGTGAGCCGCCTTTGCTTTGGCAATAAGCAGTGACAACTCGTAAGATGCTTCCACCACTTTGAACGATTCCTGGTGAAAAGCTCCCGTGGTGTCTACAGTCATGTTTCAGTTCTGTCCGGCTCCAAAGAACTTCTTTAGCTGGCCTTTGGTTGCTTTGTGGTTTGAATTTCGCGATAATGACTTTAATATTGTTGTCAGGAATATGTGTGAGGAATTGATAACCAATGCTCGAGACAACCTGGGCTAGTTAAAGGGATTTTTAAGTAGGAGAAATTTGACATCGTTAAACGTAATAGTTGGGAATAAGTGGTCTTCTGTGAGGAAGGATAAGTGTATGACTTGACTGGGTCAAAGTGGCTGGGTCTACTTTGTATGTGCTGTGCAACTATCTGAGTGTTGGGGATGTGGTTGATAAATACCCTTCCAATGTTTCTAAAAGATGTTGAGTGTCTTGAAGGTTTTGATGTTAAGTGCTATTTTTTAGCCTGTTGACGTCTGTTTTGGGTGTACTTTTGAATTAATGGATTTGCTTCTACAAGTCTTGAGATTGTGTTTTTTTCTCTGCTGTTGTGATTACTGAATTCTTAGGCTCTGTCTAAGGCTGTTCATTATGTGGTTGCTCTGAGGTTGTTCATTATGTGGCTGCTTAGGGTAGTGAGATCCCAGTGTGTTAGGCCTAATCGGTGTCAGTTTTGGTCAAATCATCGACGGTAGCACCAGAGAAGACTTGGTTTTGGTAGCAGGGAAGGAGTAGTATCTTGGGGAGTGTGTGATTTGGAGACTGTTGACAGCTGCATATGATTTGCTGATGTATGTGCCCTATCTCTGTGTCTGTGAATGTGACGGATTGATAATGGCAATTTTTCGCGTATGTGTGATTAGTGAGTTTCTGAAAGTGTCCCAATGGGACTTCTTGTAATGATAATGAGGTTATTAGATGAGAGTTGAAGGTAGAAGGGAATGTAATCGGAACCCCATAGAGACCTGGGAGATAGAAATTGAAGGTAATTGCTGCCCCACTGCTGAAATTTTTAGTGGTAAGAAACATGTGAATTTTTTAGGGTTTAAGAAGTTGGGATACGCTACTCTATATATATATATACTTGTACATTCACTTTCGTTTTTATAAGCCATCGACTTGTAAATTTCCATAAGTTTTATTTATATGCCATCGAATTATACATTCACTTACGTTTTATTTTTATACCAGCGACTCTTGCATTTACTTACATTTTATTCATGTGCGATCGATAGTCTAGGTGACGTTGGGCTTGAAATCATAATCACAGAAAATGGTAAGTTATTCAGTGTATACAATGGTAAACTTTTAAGGGTCAACAAACACATGTTAGGAATTTTTTAGTGTTTAAGAAGTGTGGATACGTTACTCTATATATATATATATATATATATATATATATATATATATATATATATATATATATATATATCGACTTTTACATTTACTTACCTTTTATTAACATACCGTCGACATGTACATTTACTTAAAATCTATTCATAAGCCATCGACCTGTACATTTACTTACGATTTATTTATATGACAACGAATTGTAATTTTACTTACATTTTATCTATATGCCATCGACAGGTTAGGTTACGTTAGGCTTGAAATGATAATCACAGAAAATGGTAAAAATTAGTCATTGTAGAAAATGGTAAAATTTTTAAGGGTAAGAAACAAATGTTAGGAATTCTTTAGGGTTTAAGAAGTTGGGATACGTTACTCTACATACATTGCCTTGTACATTTACTTACGTTTTATTTATATGCCATCGACTCGTACATTTACTTACTTCTTATATATAAGCCATTGACTTGTATAACTAGATGGCATATAAATAAACAGTAAGTAAATGTACATTTTCTTACGTTTTGTTTATATGCCAGCGACTCGTACATATACTTACGTTTTATTTATATGCCATCGATTTGTACATTTACTTTCGTTTTATTTGTATGCCATTGACTTGTTTATTTACGTACGTTTCATTTATATGCCAGCGACTCTACATTTACTTACGTTTTATTCATATGACATCGACTTGTACATTTACTTTCATTTTATTTATATGCCATCGACATGTACATTTACTTACTATTTATTTATAAGCTATCGTCTTCTACATTTACTTAAGTTATATTTATATGCCATCAACTTATACATGTACTTACGGTTTATTTATATGCCATCGAATCGTATATTAACTTGCTTTCTATTTATAAGCCATCGACTTGTACGAGTCGCTGGCATATAAATAAAACGTAAGGAAATGTAAATTTACTTACGTTTAATTTACGTGCCATTGACGGGTTAGGTTACGTTAATCTTGAAATGATAATCACAGAAAATGGTAAAAATTAGTCATTGTTACGCCAAAAAAAGTTTACCAATTTCTACAAACGTTATGAATTTTTGGGTGGTTTAAGAAGTTGGAATACGTTACTCTATATATATCGACTTGTACATTTACTTGCGTTTTATTTATATACCATTCACTTGTACATTGTTTACGTTTGACTTATAAGCGATCGACTTGTACATTTATTTACGTTTTATTTATATGCCATTAGATTATATATTTACTTACGTTTCATTTTTAATGCCAGCGACTCGTATATTTACTTACATTTTATTTATATGCCAACCACATTTTAGGTTACGTTAAGCTTGAAATGATAATAATAGAAAATGGTAAAAATTGGTCTTTGTTACCCCTAAAAATTTTACCATTTTCTACAAACATATTGGATTTTTTAGGTGTAAGAAGTTGGGATACGTTACTCTGCATATATCGACTTTTACAATTACATATCTTTTATATATATGCCATCGACTTGTATATATACTTACGTTTTATCTATATGCAATCGACTTGCACAATTAATTACGTTTTATTTATTTGCCAGCGATTCGAACATTACGTTTTGTTTATATGTCATCGACTTGTACATTTATTTACGTTTTATTTATATGCTATCGACAGGTTAGGTTACGTTAGGCTTGACATGATAATCACAGAAAATGGTAAAAATTAGTCATTGCAGAAAATGGGGAACTTGTTTGGGATAAGAAACACGTTATGAATTTTTTAAGGTTTAAGGTGTTGGGATACGTTACTCTATATATATCGACTTGTACAATTACTTATGTTTTATATGTATGCCATCGACTTATACATATACTTACGTTTTATATATATGCCATCGACTTATACATTTACTTACGTTTCATTTATATGCCAGCAAATCGTACATTTGCCTTTTATTTATTACCCATCAACTTGTACAAGTCGATGACACAAAGATAAAACGTAAGTGAATGTACAAGTCGATAACATACATAAAACGTAAGTAAATGTACATGCCATCGACTTGTACATTTACTTGTCGATCGATAATGGTTCACTGATGTTCACCACCATCACCGTGTGTGAGGAAGGGATGGTCGGCCGCGCGTCATCGAAAGCGAGAGTGAGGAGGAGGAGGTGGTGGCTGGCTGGCTGGCTCGGTTTGTGTGTGGTATGCGCCTGGGGCGGTTGGGTTAGGTTAGGTTAGGCACGAAAACCATAAGAGTCTTGTCATACTTGTACGAATGCCTGTGGAATTCCTTGGTCGTAGGAGCTTGATTCTCCTTTTTGTTGTTGGTTTGTTAGGTCTCCCTGTACCGTCGTCTAAGTTTCTGCCTCGGCAAGTACATGCATCCTGTCGCTCGGCCATGCGCATGCGAATCGTAGTATTAGTGTTCGACCCCAATGCCGCCGCAACAACATCAGCGGCAGCTGCATTAGTAGTATCCTTCTTCAATTCCATTAGACCCAGTCTAATGATATCCTTGGTCTGTCTTTTCGAAGACATTCTTCTCCGTATGGAACCGTCATGGCCCCCGCTGCAGCACGGGGGAGACGACGCCTTGCCGTTTATGGCTTTTTCCTATTGTGAGAGTTGCCTACCTTCCCCCGACGCTTCAATGCAGCACATTTCCTGAGAATTCCACAAGATGGGATTTTCTCCTTGTTTTAAAAAGGTGCGGGATGTTGTGGTGGCACCCGCTCCAGCCAATTGTTATGATGATGATTAGACGGTGATGATTAGACCAGAGCTTCTGCCTCGGCAAGTACATGCATCATGTCGCTTGACCGTGCGCGTGCGAATCGTAGGTCTTAGTGTTGTACACCAATGCCCCAGCAGCAGCAAAGGGGGGAAATTGGGTAGAGTTGAGAGCTACAGTTGCTACTTTATCCCATCCCAAATACGGATCAACCAAAACCTGATGTGCTGTACCGAACCGTTTGCATACGACTTGAGTATCAGCCTGGGTGCCGTGAGTGGCAGAGGAGTCTCCTCACTGCGATCCACTAAGGTTTAACCCGGAAAAAGGTTAGGGGATTTGTCACGCCAATCGATGGCAAAAGCCCCTGCATAGTAGACATATGGATTAAGATGAGTTGTGTATTTCGCCACCGTAACTGGACCTCCCTCTCGCCCTCACTTTCAATGCCGGCGTAGGAGGAGGATGGCTGGGTGTGTGTGGTACGGGATGTTGAGAACGCGCGGGCGGTGGGGGAAAGGGAGGCGCTTGGGTGGGGGGGGGGGGGTGGCCGCCCTCCTCCTCCTCCGCCGCCACCGGCCTGCTCCCTTGCTCACGTACGACAATGTTATTAAAACAACCACCAATCTAGTGAGTGATGTCAGATTCCACGGATGCAATGTGGGACGATCGACAATGGTTCACTGATGTTCACCACCACCACCAACGTGTGTAAGGAAGGGAGGGAGGTGGGTCGGCCGAGCGTCATCGAAAGCGAGAGTGAGGAGGTGGCATGCTGGCTGGTTGGCTCGGTGTATGTGTGGTATGCGCCCGTACATTTACTTGCGTTTTATTTATATGCCATCGACATGTGTATTTCGCCACCGTAAGTAATCGTACAAGTCAATAGCATTGTACGTATGTAAATGTACAACTAACCTAACGTAAGTGGCCCCCCTACGCCGCCCTCCTCCTCCTCCGCCGCCACCGGCCTGCTCCCTTGCTCACGTACGACAATGTTATTAAAACAACCACCAATCTAGTGAGTGACGTCAGATTCCACGGATGCAATGTGGGACGATCGACAATGGTTCACTGATGTTCACCACCACCACCAACGTGTGTAAGGAAGGGAGGGAGGTGGGTCGGCCGAGCGTCATCGAAAGCGAGAGTGAGGAGGTGGCATGCTGGCTGGTTGGCTCGGTGTATGTGTGGTATGCGCCCGTACATTTACTTGCGTTTTATTTATATGCCATCGACATGTGTATTTCGCCACCGTAAGTAATCGTACAAGTCAATAGCATTGTACGTATGTAAATGTACAACTAACCTAACGTAAGTGGCCCCCCTACGCCGCCCTCCTCCTCCTCCGCCGCCACCGGCCTGCTCCCTTGCTCACGTACGACAATGTTATTAAAACAACCACCAATCTAGTGAGTGATGTCAGATTCCACGGATGCAATGTGGGACGATCGACAATGGTTCACTGATGTTCACCACCACCACCAACGTGTGTAAGGAAGGGAGGGAGGTGGGTCGGCCGAGCGTCATCGAAAGCGAGAGTGAGGAGGTGGCATGCTGGCTGGTTGGCTCGGTGTATGTGTGGTATGCGCCCGTACATTTACTTGCGTTTTATTTATATGCCATCGACATGTGTATTTCGCCACCGTAAGTAATCGTACAAGTCAATAGCATTGTACGTATGTAAATGTACAACTAACCTAACGTAAGTGGCCCCCCTACGCCGGCATTGAAAGTGAGGAGGGGGTGGCTGGCTGGGTGTGTGTGGTATGGAATGCGAGACCGCGCGGGGTGTGGAGGTAAGGGGGGGGGGGGGGTGGCGGTCCTCCTCCTCCTCCGCCCCCGCCACCTCCCGCTTTCTCGCTCGCGTACGAATACGTTACTAAAACAACCGCCAATCTAGTGAGTAATGTCAAACTCCACGGATGCAATGTGGGTCGATCGATAATGGGCCACTGATGTTCACCACCACCACCGTGGGTGAGGAAGGGAGGGAGGTGGGTCGGCCGCGCGTCATCGAAAGCGAGAGTGAGGAGGAGGTGGCTGGCTGGCTCGGTGTGTGTGGTATGCTCGCTGGAGGGAGGGGGATCGGCCGCCGCCGCTCTCTCGCTTAGGTTAGGTTAGGTGCGATCCGCTAAGGTTTAACCCCAAAAAGGTTAGGGAATTTGTCACGCCAATCGATGGCAACATCCTACATATATAGATATAAAACACACTCGAGCTATTTTCAACGACAGGCAGGTACTCGAAACTGATGATGATGAGAGAGACAGTGAGGATTGTGTGTGTGTGTGTGTGTGTGTGTATGCGCGCTCGGGAGGGAGCAAAAATGTCAGCCAGCCGATCGCTCCCTTACGTACCTCCTCACCTCAGAGAGGTCCACTAATGATGATGTTCACCACCATACGTATGGAGAGAGAGAGCCCTTGGTTAACGGAGGAAAAACTTGGGGAAATTTTTCGTGTGAAAATTTCCCTGTATCCTCCTCCTGTTGGGACCCTCCATCAGTCGCTCCTTTCCGTACCTCCTCCTCACATCACAGATGTGGGTTCATTGCTCTAGGTGAGAATGTCGCCCCAAAAATATCGTCCCTTACCTCTGCTATAAGAGGAACTATTGATCAGACACGCCACCAGGCATTAAAAGTGGTTTCCCTCCCCTTGTGACTCGTATAATGTTCTCAGGTAAGAAGGAAACTCGCTGCGGACGCTGCTGGCGTCGATAATTGTGAGGTGATGTTTCCCCCTTACCTTCCTTGCATGCAAGGATGAGGAGGGTGCAGCAGCAGCAAGGGTTAGCTGAGCACCTTTGTCATGTTTTTCAGCTCCGACCCTCAATGTCCCATAGGCTGAGAGACAAGGAGAGCAAGGTGACGGAGCGCCTCCGGGACCATTTTTGCCCTCCGACACTCTGTGCGTGATAGGCCGAGAGGTAAGGAGCGAAAAGTAACGGAGCGTCTCCGGGACCATTTTTGCCCTCCGACACTCTGTGCGTGGTAACCTGAGAAGTATGGAGCGAAAAGTAACGGAGCGTCTCCGGGACCATTTTTGCCCTCCGACACTATGTGCGTGATAGGCCGAGAGGTAAGGAGCGAAAAGTAACGGAGCGTCTCCGGGACCATTTTTGCCCTCCGACACTATGTGCGTGATAGGCCGAAAA
Source organism: Panulirus ornatus (assembly GCF_036320965.1). Classification (NCBI taxonomy): domain Eukaryota; kingdom Metazoa; phylum Arthropoda; class Malacostraca; order Decapoda; family Palinuridae; genus Panulirus; species Panulirus ornatus. The sequence goes on from NC_092256.1 coordinate 25,428,999, forward strand.
GTAAGGAGCGAAAAGTAACGGAGCGTCTCCGGCACCATTTTTGCCCTCCGACACTCTGTGCGCGGTAACCTGAGAAGTAAGGAGCGAAAAGTAACGGAGCGTCTCCGGCACCATTTTTGTCCTCCAACACTCTGGGCGCGGTAACCTGAGAAGTAAGGAGCGAAAAGTAACGGAGCTTCTCCGGGACCATGTTTGCCCTCCGACACTATGTGCGTGATAGGCCGAGAGGTAAGGAGCGAAAAGTAACGGAGCGTCTCCGGGACCATTTTTGCCCTCCGGCACTCTGTGCTCGCTAACCTGAGAAGTAAGGAGCGCGAAGTGACGGAGCGTATCCAAGGCCATTATTGCCCTCCGATACTCTGTGCGCGCTAACCTGAGAGGTAAGGAGCGCAAATTTACGGAGCGTCTCCGGGACCATTTTTGCCCTCCGACACTCTGTGCGCGCTAGCCTGAGAGGTAAAGAGCGCAAATTTACGGAGCTCTTCTAGTGGCATTTTTGCACTCCGACACTCTGTGCGCGCTAACCTGAGAGGTAAGAAGCGGAAAGTGACGGAGCGTGTCCAAGGCCATTTTTGCCCTCCGATACTCTGTGCGCGCTAACCTGAGAGGTAAGGAGCGCAAATTTACGGAGCGCCTCTTGGTGGCATTTTTGCGCTCCAACACTCTGTGCACGCTACCCTGAGAGGTAGAGAACGGAAGGTGACGGAGCGCATCCGAAGCCATTTTTGCCCTCCTACACTCGGTGCGCGCTAACCTGAGAGGTAAGGAGCGAAAAGTAACGGAGCGTCCCGGAACCATTTTTGCCCTCCGACACTCTGTGCGCGTAACCTGAGAAGTAAGGAGCGAAAAGTAACGGAGCTTCTCCGGGACCATTATTGCCCTCCGACACTATGTGCGTGATAGGTCGAGAGGTAAGGAGCGAAAAGTAACGGAACGTCTCCGGGACCATTTTTGCCCTCCGGCACTCTGTGCGCGTAACCTGAGAAGTAAGGAGCGCGAAGTGACGGAGCGTTTCCGGGTCCATTTTTGCCCTCCGACACTCTGTGCGCGTAACCTGAGGAGTAAGGAGCGAAAAGTAACGGAGCGTCTCCGGCACCATTTTTGCCCTCCGACACTCTGTGCGCGGTAACCTGAGAAGTAAGGAGCGAAAAGTAACGGAGCGTCTCCGGCACCATTTTTGTCCTCCAACACTCTGGGCGCGGTAACCTGAGAAGTAAGGAGCGAAAAGTAACGGAGCTTCTCCGGGACCATGTTTGCCCTCCGACACTATGTGCGTGATAGGCCGAGAGGTAAGGAGCGAAAAGTAACGGAGCGTCTCCGGGACCATTTTTGCCCTCCGGCACTCTGTGCTCGCTAACCTGAGAAGTAAGGAGCGCGAAGTGACGGAGCGTATCCAAGGCCATTTTTGCCCTCCAATACTCTGTGCGCGCTAACCTGAGAGGTAAGGAGCGAAAATTTACGGAGCGCCTCTGGTGGCATTTTTGCGCTACGACACTCTGTTCGCGCTAACCTGAGAGGTAGGGAACGGAAGGTGACGGAGCGCATCCGAGACCATTTTTGCCCTCCTACACTCTGTGCGCGCTAACCTGAGAGGTAAGGAGCGAAAAGTAACGGAGCGTCTCCGGGATCATTTTTGCCCTCCGACACTCTGTGCGCGTAAACTGAGAAGTAAGGAGCGAAAAGTAACGGAGCTTCTCCGGGACCATTTTTGCCCTCCGACACTATGTGCGCGCTAGCCTGAGAGGTAAAGAGCGCAAATTTACGGAGCTCTTCTAGTGGCATTTTTGCACTCCGACACTCTGTGCGCGCTAACCTGAGAGGTAAGAAGCGGAAAGTGACGGAGCGTGTCCAAGGCCATTTTTGCCCTCCGATACTCTGTGCGCTAACCTGAGAAGTAAGGAGCGCGAAGTGACGGAGCGTATCCAAGGCCATTTTTGCCCTCCGATACTCTGTGCGCGCTAACCTGAGAGGTAAGGAGCGCAAATTTACGGAGCGCCTCTTGGTGGCATTTTTGCGCTCCAACACTCTGTGCACGCTACCCTGAGAGGTAGAGAACGGAAGGTGACGGAGCGCATCCGAAACCATTTTTGCCCTCCGACACTCTGTGCGCGCTAACCTGAGAAGTAAGGAGCGCGAAGTGACGGAGCGTTTCCGGGTCCATTTTTGCCCTCCGACACTCTGTGCGCGTAACCTGAGAAGTAAGGAGCGAAAAGTAACGGAGCGTCTCCGGCACCATTTTTGCCCCCCGACACTCTGTGCTCGCTAACCTGAGAGGTAAGGAGCGAAAAGTAACGGAGCGTCTCCGGCACCATTTTTGCCCTCCTACACTCTGTGCGTGGTAACCTGACAAGTAATGAGCGAGTAATGAACCTCGAGTTAGGGGGCCTAAATGAATGCCTGTTTTGATCCCATCAAAAGGTGTTGGTTGCTATAGACAGCAGGACGGTGGCTATGGAAGTTGGAATCCGCTGAGTGTGTAACAACTCACCTGCCGAAGCAACTAGCATTCTCCCGATACTCGACCGCCGGGGCACTAATGGTCCGACACGTATGTGGTCGGGCCTCGAAGCTCCGGTGAGTAGGAGGGTCGCTGTGGTGTGCGTTGAAGGGTACGGCGTGGGCCGGCCTGGAGCCGCCACTGGTGCAGATCTTGGTGGTAGTAGCAAATCATCAAGAGAGAGACTCCTCGAAGGCCGAGGCGGAGAAGGGTTCCATGTGAACTTCAGTTGGACATGGGTTAGTCGATCCTAAGCCCAAGGCGAGAGCCTGATCCCACGTTAGAGGCAACGACCACAAGCGAGAAAGTGGAGGGGTTGGTTGGTTGGTAGTAGTAGTAGTCGTAGTTTTTGAAGCTTTACAGCTCAGAGCTGCTGCTGATGCCATGGCCTCTTCGTCTTTTTCCCGCAAAGGTGAGCGGTTGCGAATTGTCATGGAATGACGTGTTGACAGCGGCCTTAGTAGTAACAGTAATCATGATATTGCTGCTGTTATTAGGAGACCCATTTTTTGTTGACATTAGTTCCTTGATACCCCACCGGGTGTTGCTAGATGGGTTCAGTAGCGAAAGGGAATACGGTTATAATTCCGCAACCTGGCCCCGGACACCAAACAGGTGACTGTGGCAGCATCGAAAAGCTTCTCGATGTAACGTGGTCTGACTGCCTTGCTCCTCTTCTTAATACTTCTACGTCTTGTGTCCGTTGTACGACTGTCTGTCTCTGAATGCTTGCTTCTTGCATCATCACCACCAGCAGCAACAACATTAGCAGGATTAGTAGAAGGAGGAGGGGGAGTTGGAGTTTATGGCAGCAGCGTGCATGGGAATGCCGTTGATAATTTTGTTGCGGCTGCAGTCGTGACATACCTGTACAGGAACCCGGTTGATTGTGGGTTGATGGACTATAACAGTTGCCTTTTGGGTTCACTTTAGTCCCACCTCGGCTGGTATCAAGCAATCAGCTCAGAACTGGCACGGACAAGGGGAATCCGACTGTCTAATTAAAACAAAGCATTGCGATGGTTGTAATGGATGTTGACGCAATGTGATTTCTGCCCAGTGCTCTGAATGTCAAAGTGAAGAGATTCAACCAAGCGCGGGTAAACGGCAGGAGTAACTATGACTCTGACGAGGGAATCGCAAGGGTGAAGGAGACCGGTGTAGGGGTTAAGTTGGGGGACAAAACAGTGTCAGCATTGGCTTTTGCCGATGATTTGGTTCTGGTTGCGCAGACGCCCACTGGCTTGCAGAAGGCAATGGACGTGATGGCTGCGACCCTCGCGGGGGCATGGGCTTCAGGTCAACCCAGGGAAGTGTCGTACCCTCAGCATGGAGGTCGACGACAAGCATAAGACTTGGTACGTCAATAAGAACAGGGCGTTCCAAGTCTTGGAGAGCGCTGTCGGATCCATGAGTGCTGAGGACGAATACAAGTACCTCGGGATTCTTGTCGGGGCCGGGGGTCGGCGTAAGTCATACGGGGCTTTGCTAGAAGAGGGGCTACGAAACATCACCAGAGCACGCATGGACAGGCAAGTGCGAGTGGCGGTCCGCCGTTGGCTGCGCCTAGCCCATGACGTGCCCTGTGCATTCTTCCACTCGGCAACTGGAGATGGTGGGCTGGGTATACCAGACTTTGTTTCAACCGTCCGGCTAAATAAACAAGCGCGGTTCGACCGACCCAGTGATTCAGGCGGCTGTCCGGGAGCCTGCAGTGTTGAGCAAGCTGCAGCGCTGGTCTGGACCCGCATGCATTGCTGGTCGACAGGCGGGTAGTAAATCCGAACGCCAGCACGTATGGAGGGCCAACCTGGTCAGTACCGTCGACGGTGCAGCTCTCGCTCCATCTGCCGCTGTGCCTCAGGTGAGCAGATGGGTGAATAGCGGGAACCGTTTCCTGTCAGGCGCTGATTATGTGAGGGCTGTCCAAGTGCGGATAGGTGCATTACCCACCCCTGCCAGGGCGTCCAGAGGCCGGCCCGAGATCAACGGCCTCTGTGACACCTGTCAGAAGCCAGGTACGCTGGGGCACATCGCACAGATGTGCCCTCGTACACATGGCGGGAGGGTAAAACGGCACGACATCATCTGTGCCTATTTGGCTGGGCGACTGAGACAAAGGGGTTATGAAGTGTCCTGCGAGCCGCGCATTCCGATTGTGGGGTCCTTTCGGAAGCCGGACATCGTCGCTTCCAAAGGCACATAAGCCTACATAATTGACACACAGGTCTCTGGGGTTCACTTCCCGCTTTCAGGTGCACACCATCATAAGTGCAGCTACTACGGTACCCCGGAAGTCTTACAAGGCGTACGGGAATACACCGGGAAAGACACCGTGCACGTAACATCGGCCACCTTAAGTTGGCGAGGTGCATGGTGTCAAGAAAGCGCGAGTGCTCTCAGAGGGTTAGGGCTGACATACCGGGACCTTGAGGTGTGCACGGTCAAAGCCCTAACCTGGACTCACAGGATGTTGTCCAAGAGCACAGGTTAAAAATCGGAACGGGCCTGCGAACAACAGCGGGGAAAGAAGACCCTGTTGAGCTTGACTCTAGCCTGATATTGTAGAGACATCATAGGTGTAGCATAAGTGGGAGACCATTTATGTGGCCAGTAGTGAAATACCACTACTTTGATCGTTTCTCTACTTACTCGGTGAGACGGAACCGGAGCTTTCCCCAGGCGGGATAGACTCCTCCTTCTAGACCCAAGCGGCGGAAGGGTTCCTTCTCTCTTGTTCTCATCCTCATCATCTTCATTTCGAAGATAGATAATTTAGATATGGGAAAAATAGGATGTTGATAATGGAAGAAAGAAATATACCCGGACGTGTTCGCGCCTGCCGCGATCCGGTCCGAGGACAGAATCGGGTGGGGAGTTTGACTGGGGCGGTACATCTGTCAAATGATAACGCAGGTGTCCCAAGGCCAGCTCAGCGTGGACAGAAACCTCGCGTAGAGCAAAAGGGCAAATGCTGGCTTGATCCGGATTTTCAGTACGAGTACGGACTGCGAAAGCAGGGCCTATCGATCCTTTTGACTTTTAAGAGTTTTAGGCAAGATGTGTCAGAAAAGTTACCACAGGGATAACTTGCTTGTGGCGGCCAAGCGTCCATAGCGACGTCGCTTTTTGATCCTTCGATGTCGGCTCTTCCTATCATTGTGAAGCAGAATTCACCAAGCGTTGGATTGTTCACCCATTAAAAGGGAACGTGAGCTGGGTTTAGACCGTCATGAGACAGGTTAGTTCTACCCTACTGTTCAAAGTCTAAGTCAGACACTCGTTGCGATAGCAACTCTGCTCAGTACGAGAGGAACGGCAGTTTCGGACATATGGTTGGGCTCTTGGTCGAGCGGCCATTGGAGCTACGCTAAGTCCGTGGGGTTATGCCTGAAAGCCTCTAAGACAGCATCCCAACTAGAGAAGCAGCGATGGTTAGCGCGCGCAGAGTGTCGGAGGGCAAAAGTGGCGTGGGATGCGGCTCCGTCACCTTTCCGCTCCTTACCTCTCAGGTTAGCGGGCGAAGGGTGTCGGAGGGCAAAAGTGGCGTGGGATGCGGCTCCGTCACCTTTCCGCTCCTTACCTCTCAGGTTAGCGGGCGAAGGGTGTCGGAGGGCAAAAGTGGCGTGGGATGCGGCTCCGTCACCTTTCCGCTCCTTACCTCTCAGGTTAGCGGGCGAAGGGTGTCGGAGGGCAAAAGTGGCGTGGGATGCGGCTCCGTCACCTTTCCGCTCCTTACCTCTCAGGTTAGCGGGCGAAGGGTGTCGGAGGGCAAAAGTGGCGTGGGATGCGGCTCCGTCACCTTTCCGCTCCTTACCTCTCAGGTTAGCGGGCGAAGGGTGTCGGAGGGCAAAAGTGGCGTGGGATGCGGCTCCGTCACCTTTCCGCTCCTTACCTCTCAGGTTAGCGGGCGAAGGGTGTCGGAGGGCAAAAGTGGCGTGGGATGCGGCTCCGTCACCTTTCCGCTCCTTACCTCTCAGGTTAGCGGGCGAAGGGTGTCGGAGGGCAAAAGTGGCGTGGGATGCGGCTCCGTCACCTTTCCGCTCCTTACCTCTCAGGTTAGCGGGCGAAGGGTGTCGGAGGGCAAAAGTGGCGTGGGATGCGGCTCCGTCACCTTTCCGCTCCTTACCTCTCAGGTTAGCGGGCGAAGGGTGTCGGAGGGCAAAAGTGGCGTGGGATGCGGCTCCGTCACCTTTCCGCTCCTTACCTCTCAGGTTAGCGGGCGAAGGGTGTCGGAGGGCAAAAGTGGCGTGGGATGCGGCTCCGTCACCTTTCCGCTCCTTACCTCTCAGGTTAGCGGGCGAAGGGTGTCGGAGGGCAAAAGTGGCGTGGGATGCGGCTCCGTCACCTTTCCGCTCCTTACCTCTCAGGTTAGCGGGCGAAGGGTGTCGGAGGGCAAAAGTGGCGTGGGATGCGGCTCCGTCACCTTTCCGCTCCTTACCTCTCAGGTTAGCGGGCGAAGGGTGTCGGAGGGCAAAAGTGGCGTGGG